>NC_058416.1:49763372-49929150 GCF_002201575.2 Neomonachus schauinslandi
CCCCCCCCCGCCCCACCAATTTGGTCCTTTCAGTTTTAACTCGGTTCTCTTTAGATGTAAGGATTGATCTCTCATTTGTTTGAAGATTGTGTACTTAGATAACCACTTTCTCTTCCTTATGTCCCAATTGCAAGTGATCTAATGAGCAGCTTGCTGGGCAGCTCCCTGCCCTAGAAGGTAGCTACTGGCACAGACTTGTCTTTCTTCCAAGACTTCCTCTGTACTTTTTTCATCTGGGATACCTTCTAGCTTCTATTCCAAAGAGAACTCTTTCATGTTTTGGAGTTATTTCTCTGAGTTTTGTATAAGCAGGGGAGATTTCATCCTGTTGATTGAGTTTTCTTGAAACCAGATGAAGTATTTTTTGAATGCTAAGTTTTTATAAGAGGTTGGAAACCCTTGTACTAAACTAATTTAATACAAGAGGACATGGATGGGTTGTATGTCTTTGGAAAAATGGCATTAACTGATAAAATAGGAATGAAAGAAGAAAATTTCCATGGAAGGTGTTTTACAGCTGGTGATGCTGAAGCTCATCCTTAAATACTTAAGGATTTTTATTTGGCAGGTTCTGGAGAGTGGGATGTATTTTATAAAGGCTAGAAGGAAAGTAGATTGGGTTAGCTGAAGAGGTAATGAGGGCCAAGAACCAGAGCTGCAGGTAAAATCTGGTTTGCTTGATGCTGCCCAATAGTGGAACCTCATGATAATATAGGAGTTCTGAATTTAGAACTTAAAGTGTATATAATAAAAATTACCCTTAAATTCTATGAATTACTTACAAAAGACGGCATCTCATGGCCATATTTTTATCTTACTGGAGATTGGCAATGCACCTCTTGGTAAGTACCACATAGTTTTTCATTAGCAATTACTAGGTTGCTATTCTACTTGCATTTTCAAATTTGTATAGGAATGATCTGTTCTTGATAGAACTTCACTATAAAATTGGTTGGACCCAGCCTTTTTTTTTTTTTTGCATTTTAAAGGTACATTTTCTGTGTCTTTTAGAGTTAGTTTTTAAAATTTGTCTTCCTATGAATTTGTCCTTATGTCTTTAAGATATTTTAGCATAAGAGTTCTCTATTTTGGACCAAATTTTCCCCCATTTTCATTTCTTATTTGCTATATATATAGAAATTTATATATATAAATTTCCCCTTGATTATCTTGCCAGAGGTTTGTATATTTTATTTTTCACAGAAATCAGCTATTAGATTTATTCAGTCACTTCTTTTCATTGTCTGATTCATCCTACTTTTGTATTGATTTATCTGTTTTCCTTAGGTTGCTTTATTTTCTTAAGTTTTATTTTCTTAAGTTGTATGCTTAGGTCATTTATTTGTTCTTGTGTATTAATGAAAGTACTTAAGTAGTTTTGAGTTTTTGCCTCTATTCCCTATTCATTAGATAAGGCTGTTCAGGTTTTTTTTTTTTTTTAACATTATAAAATCTCTTCCTTTTGACCCCAAATTTGTTTTTTTTGTTTTTTTTTAAAGATTTTATTTATTTATTTGAGAGAGAGAATGAGAGACAGAGAGCACGAGAGGGAGGAGGGTCAGAGGGAGAAGCAGACTCCCTGCTGAGCAGAGAGCCCGATGCGGGACTCGATCCCGGGACTCCAGGATCATGACCTGAGCCGAAGGCAGTCGCTTAACCAACTGAGCCACCCAGGCGCCCCCCCAAATTTGTTTTTAATTATTGACATACAGGCATTAACATACAGAAAAGTGTACGAACGAATTATCCCAGAGTGAACACATCTGTGTAACCAACACAAACAGAACCATATCAGCTTCTAAAAATCCCCTCACGACTCTCCCTTCCTGATCGCTACTCCACCTTTCTGTTCAAAATTGTTAATACTAGTGTGACTTTTAACCTCATAGATTAATTTTGCCTATTTGGAACTCTTTATGAGCAGAAACCTAGATTGTGTTCATTTGGGTCTAGCTCATTATTTTTGTGTGTAGTTGTAGTTCATTCATGTTCATGCTATATAGTGTACCACTGTACACTGTACTACCAAATAATTACCCATTTTTCTGTTGATGAATGTTTGTGTTGAGCTGATGTATGATTGATGTGAGTATTTCACAGATGATAGAAAAGTCAAGGCATACTCTTTTTGTAGGTGATAACGTATTAATAGACATTAAGTTGATGAATTATATTCAGATTTTCTATATCATTACTTAATTTTTACATATTATTGACTTGATAAAGACTAGAAAAAGTACTCTTTTTTGGGGGGGGGGTCTGTAAATCCTCTCAGCATTTGTTATATTTCTCAGTACTCTTGTCAATTCCTCCTTTCTAACAGTTTTTCTTTGTAAAGTTCAGTTGTTAATGTTACTTGGTTTATTGGATGGTTTTATCTTACTTAGGAATTAAATGTTGTTGTAACGAGAGTTTTTGTGGGGGGGGGATGGTATTAAATCACTCATGATTTTCCATTCTCAGTTATTAAAAAAAGATAATTCATTAGTGTAGCCTTTGCCATAAATGCAGGAATAGTTACTTAGCAATGTCACCCTGTGACTAGAAGGAGAATCAGTAACAGCAGCAGTGTGTCATTACATACTTCACTGATCTTTTGGGATACACTTGCTTTATTAGTGCTTTATTTCAACTTCAGAAATGCCTTTTAGGTAGTTGTAAACTGAGTGGGAAACTATTATGATTTTCACTTTTTAAAATGAACATATGTAATTTAGACATTATTATGAATTGTATATTGAAAAATTAAAAAAAACTTGAGTCATAGCAATTTCCAAAAGATCTAAATAAATGAAAAAGAAAAACAGAACTTCTTAACTGGATATAATTGAACATATTTTCTCTGACCTCTTTCATTCTACTTACTTAGCGCAGAGGTTTTTTTGTTTTTGAAATCGAAATATTTACATATAGTAAATATCAAATATCTTGTGTTTCGTGTGATCAGTTTTGATAAATGCAAATTCTCTGTTACCCATTTTACAAACTGTAGAACATTTCCCTCACCCCAGGATGTTTTTGTACTTGTACCTTTTCCCAGTCCTCGTCCCCTCCACCACCCAACTCTGCAAGCAGCTACTGATCTCTTAATAGTTTTGTGCATTCTGGAAGTTAAATGTACAGAATGTAATTTATTTTTGGTTTGGCTTAGTTCACTCAGCATGGTCTTTGAAGTTTACCCATGTTATTGATGGTATGGATAGTCTGGTTGCTTCACATTCTTGTCAGTCTTGGTTGATTTCAGTCTCTTTCGTCTTAGTCCCTCCAGTGGGTGTTTTAATCATAGTGAATAGGCAATCATTCCTCTACCTCTCAATGTTTGATATTACCTGAATGATAATTTCTGATCCTATGTCATAAGACATTGTATGAGTGAATACTATCGTTTATTTCCTTTGGATGGCCAGTCCTTTGTGCTGTTGTAAATTAAATGAGAATTATAAATTGAAAGTGAATTTAGAAGTCATTTAATAGAAACACTGCAGTATGTAGGTAGCAGGTGGACTTGAAAATTAACTGCCTTATTTAATGTTACATAGCAAGTTAATGCTGAATGTAGGTGTATTGACTTTGATTTAATGTTTTTGACCTAAAGCTTTTTTTTATTTCTGAAAGTGTATTTTATTTGTAATAATGGACATTAAGAGTGTACTTTTTTGTTTCACATTGTTTTCAGGAAATTTTTTTTTTTTTTTAAATAAGTTAGGAGAAAATTTAAAACAGGCTTCATTCATCTAAATTCCCTTTTTTTCTTAGTGTTCCTTTTTTACCCATGTCATGCTTAAAGGAATAAGACCAGAAGAGAAGAAAATAGAAAGATGGGAACAACTCTGATAAAGTTGCAGTTGAGGGTGTCATCATAAGCTCTTTTAATTAGTTTCTTCCCTTTTGAGTTTCAGAATGAATTAAATCCTATTTAATTCTGCCTTAGGTATGCAGGTGCCTTGAGAGCTTCAGGGGAAATGGCTTCAGCACAGTATATTACTGCAGGTCAGTATCTTAAATATACTCCTTTTTTGACAGGACAGTGTAGTATTCAATAAATGTTATTTTTCACTCACTGTTTGGTAGCTTTCTGTTTACAAAATGTGTTTTGTAAAACATCATTAAAATTGGAGTATTTATACTTAAGCAACTTAAGGACTTAGTTAAATTATAAACCAATGATGTCTGTCTTTTCTGAAAAACAGTCTGGATATTTTTGGATTAAAGTTAATTTTGGCTTTAGGTTCTGTTAGTAAAATACATCTCTGGGGACATCCAGAGATAGGTTTTATTGTAGTTGATGCAATCATTTTGAGAGTCTTAGTGTTAGTGTAAGGAAATCATGAATGAGGTATTAGGAGAAACTGAAATTCTTAAAGGCTAGAAATAACTTATTTCTTCATTACATGGGACCATGTATTCTGTCCCCATTTGTTTTGGGCTAGTTTTACAAATGAATACGCTTAAGGGTTAGGTTGATAGGGTATTTTTATAGCCATGCCTTTTTTGGGGCAGGGGGTGGTAACAGTTTTATTGAGATACAATTCACAGCCCATATAATTTATCCACTTAAAGTGTACAATTCATTGTCTTTTAGTATATGCAGAGCTATGCAGCCATCACCACAGTCAATTTTAGAAAGTTTTCATCAACTTGAAAAAGAAACTGTAACATTTAGCACTCATCCTGTTTTCTCCTCACCACTCCCAGCCCTATGCAACCACTAATCTACTGTCAGTCTCCATATATTTGCCTATTCTAGACTTTTGACATAAATGGAATTATACAGTATGTGGTCTTTTTTGACTGGCTTCTTTCACTTAGAATGTTTTCAACGTTCATTCACATTGTAGTATGTATTAGTACTTTATTCCTTTTTATTGCTGAATGAGATTCTGTTGTGGATATATCACATTCCATTTGTCCTTTCATCCCTGATAGACATTTGGGTGGTTTCCACTTTCTGACCATTACAAGTATTGCTGAAAACTTGTGCAAGCATTTCTGTGGACATAATGTTTTTATTTCTCTTGGGTATGTATCTAGGAGTGGAATTGCTGGGTCATATGGTAACTATATTTAACCTTTTGAGGAACTGCCAGACTATTTTCCAAAGCAGTTGGCATCATTTTATATTTCTCCCATGAATGAGGGTTCCAATTTCTCTTGATAATTCTCGGTATTGTCTGTCTTTGATTATAGCCAGCCTAGGAGTGTGAAGTGGTATCTCATTGTGGTCAGCTGTTAATTTGTAATACTATAAACAGTAGGTTTCTCTGTGTCATTTGGAGTTAGAGATTTTCCTTTGACCTTTGTTTCCTGAAAGTAGATTTATTTGTTGAAATGAAGTTTTTAATGAGAAAAATATGATCACTTATATCTAGTTTACTTGATTGCTTGTGTATCTGAGAGTAACTCGGAATTTCAGCAATTCTTCAGTATCCTATGAGTCTTGTAGTGAAGGGATAAAAGATACTGTTCTTCATTTTTAAATTTTAGTTTGTGCTAAATTATAAGAACAGTTCCAAGAATCCACCAATTATTAACTTTTTGTCACATCTGGCTCATCATTCTCTATAACCATGTTCTTTTTTTTCTGAACCATTTGAGAGTAAGGTACAGACATCCTATCTTATTCCTAAATACTTCAGTATGTATTTCCCAAGTATAAGTACATTCATAACCACAAGAAAATTACCATTTTTCAAAATCTAGGAGTTTAACATGGATAAAGCACTCTAAAATACAAACTACTTAAATTTTGGCAGTTGACCCAATATTGCCCATTATAAAGTTGTTTTTCTTTTTTGCTTTGGGAGCCAGTTTAGGATCACATATTGATTGCATGTTGTCATGTCCTACTAGTCTCTTTTAATATACAGTGAGTGCATTTTTGACTTTATTTCAAAGTAAAGAAATACTTTGAGATGCTCTGTTTATGGGATATGTTAAATCTTAAATCATTTATTTTGAGTAATGTGTACCTTAAAGTGTTAATTACAATTTAGCCTTTTTTATTTTAAGAAACATTAGATTGGTAGTGATAACGTGATTTTTAGCTGTCCCTCCCCCCCAGTTTTTTTTTTTAAAGATTTTTTTATTTGTCAGCACACATGCACACAAGCAGCGGGAGCTGCAGAGGGAGAAGAAGAAGCAGGCTCTCCATTGAGCAGGGAGCCTGATGCGGGGCTCGATCCCAGGACGCTGGGATCATGACCTGAGCCGAAGGCAGACACTTAATGACTGAGCCACACAGGCGCCCCCCCCAAAAATATTTTTAAACACCATGTTTAGTTGTCTTATTTGGGAACATTTTATTAAACACTGGCTTTGTGCTGAGATATAATATTTGTTGGACTGCGGTTTGAATAATAATGGTAGATAACATTTCACATATTAGTTAACAAAATAAGTTAAGATAGGCTAGACTAGAATTTTGCCGTACATGAAGTAAGGGCAAGGTGTGATAGCTAGGAAGTCAGCATTGGAAAAGTATTCTGAACTCCCAGAGCAGGGCTGAGTCTATGACCATGAGATTTATGAAGATGAGAGAGGATAGTGGAGGAAAGATTTTGAAGAAGGTTTTTAGCTATCACTAGAGTCAGGAAGTATGTTTAACAGATTTTAAAATTTAGGAGTTGAGTAGATGGGAACCAAGTACAGGCTTAAAGGGAGGTGGGTTGAGAGTGGTGACCTGATGGCCTGATAATGGCATAGTACCAGAGCAGTAACATTAGCCTGTTTGATCCCTAGACAGAGGTTATGTGTTCTCTCTGGTGAATGAATATGCCCTGCTTTGGGAGACAAAGGCTGGCAAGGAGAGAAAGACTGAGGGGCAGGACTCAGAAGTTGTTCATAGGTAGTGATTACATTATAAAGTCTGGTCAGTTCAAGATTTAAAAACAAATCTTTTTCTTACTGGGAATTTGACAGCTACGAAAGGAGTAGATATGCTTAAAAATATTCCTCAGCAGTTTTTGTTTGTATTAATCTAGAATTAATTTACAGTAACATGTATTAAATATGTCACTCTTTTATTAAAGCAGTGTTTGCTTTGTTTTTAAGCCCTTAGAGATTTGTTTGATTCCATGGATAAAACTTCTTCTAGTATTCCACCTATTATTCTACTGCAGTTTTTGCACATGGCTTTTCCACAGTTTGCAGAGAAGGGTGAACAAGGACAATATCTTCAACAGGTAAACAGGGCAAGGTTCTGTGGTTTTCATTTTGTAAATGTAAAACTTAGGTGCTGTACACTTACCATGTTTATTTGTATTTCCAAACATACTCCCAATTATCAGTCCTTTCTAGTTGACAACATCATTGTTTCTGGCCCAGGGTGGTCTGTTAACTCTAACCTTGCTTCTGTTTTTGTCCTTCTGCAGTGTTTTCTCCACACAGCCTCCTGAGTCCTTTATAAAATGTAAATAGGATTATGTTGGTCCCTTGTTCGTTACCTCCTAGTGATTTTCTATCCCTGTCTTGAGTAATCTAGCTCCTGGCTCCCTATCTGAGCTCCTCATGTGCCACTCTCCCCCTTGCTTACTTCTTTGGCTCTCAAACACACTGGCTTCCTGGTTATTTTTTAAACCCTCCAGTATCCACTTTCGCAGGGTCTTTGCTCTTATTTCTTTGGCTCTCAGATAAGTGCATGGCTTGCTTCCTCACCTCGTTCAGGTCTCATAGCTCAAATGTCAAGGCATCACAGAAGTTTTCTTGACTATCCTATTGAAATAGCACACTTCTTTCCCCTCATCACTTTCTGCTCCCATATTGCTTTTTTTTATTCATAACTCTTCTCTTTAGATGAATTTGTTGTATTTTGTTTATGTCCCCATTGAGAACTTCTTCTGTTTTGGTTACTGCTGTTTATTCCTGTGTCTAAAAAAGAGGATAGCAGGAAGGGAAGAATGAAGGGGGGGGGAATTGGACGGGGAGACGAACCATGAGAGACTGTGGACTCTGAGAAACAAACTGAGGGTTCTAGAGGGGAGGGGAGTGGGGGAATGGGTTAGCCTGGTGATGGGTATTGAGGAGGGCACGTACTGCATGGAGCACTGGGTGTTATACGCAAACAATGAATCATGGAACACTACATCAAAAACTAATGATGTAATGTATGGTGATTAACATAATAAAAAAAATAAACAGTGGTTAGCATAAGGAGGAGCTCAGTAAACATCTCTTGAATGAATGAGTATTCTGGAATCCTCATTGTTTTGAAGATCCTATAATATCTAATTTGACTTAATATTTTTAAATTTAAAAAAAAAAAACAGCTTTCTTCCCCTGCCCTAAGGAAGCAGCAATTCTTTTGGAATGATTTTGTAGATAAAACAGTATCAACAGCCAGGATTATTTACTTTGTCATTTTTAAATTACAGGATGCTAATGAATGTTGGATACAAATGATGCGCGTATTGCAACAGAAATTGGAAGCCATAGAGGATGATTCTGTTAAAGAGGTAATTGACACATGTTTGTGATTATAGATTTTTATTATACCTTGATAAGTATACCCCCCGGCCCCAAAAGCTTGAAATAAATTCATCCTAATAGACATGTACTTGAATACTTCAGATGCTCAATCTGTAGTTGGAATTTGAAAGCTTGCATCTGACACTTGAATTCATTGTATTATTTATTAAACTTAATTGATATTATTGAGCATTTGTAGTCTTTTGGTAATGTTTTTTGAACAGTAGAAGGATTTTACAGAAAGGGATTACATTTTCAAAAGCTTAAATATGTATTTACTAAACTGGATTGTGTGAGGAAAAATATACATTAGTACCTATATGAAGTAAAATTGGAATTTTTATTTCATTTTAATTTTTGCAGACAGATTCTTCATCTGCATCAGCAGTGACACCTTCTAAAAAGAAAAGTTTAATTGATCAGTTCTTCGGAGTTGAGTTTGAAACTACGTATCCTTATGAGCCAAGATTTGTAGAGACTACTCATAACTTACTAGATGTGGTATCAGTAGCATTGTTGACTGATTGGAGTGGTGGGTGGGGTATGTAGAAAAAATCTTCAGAGGCATTTATGCCTAAAAGATAAAATGAAACTTAGGAATTTGTAAAAATACCCCATCAGAGTAATCCTAAAGTTCAGGTAAATGTACACTTTAAGGGTATTATTTTTTCCTAAGAATATCTTTAGCAGAGTCAGCCTCATTAATTCACTTCATAGGGAATTAATTTTTAATTGTATGAAACAGTATATCAGCCAGATTATATACATGAGATTGAACCAATTCATAAAACGTGAATTCAGAGGAGGACTATTTTCTAGGTCATGGGTAGAAACTGAAAGATTTCTGTTTATGTATCTTTGTGTTACAACCATTTTAAGACTGTGTAAATACCAACTTATATTTGTTTAGAGTTTATCCTTTTATTATTCATTACTCATATTGTTGGTAAGTGCATGAAGCACTTTAGAGTATGTTGAAACAAATGTGGGAAACCAAAATATTTAAAATACCAATGAATGATGCTATTAATTTTATTAATTCCAGTATAGTTAATATACAGTGTTATATTAATTTCAGATATACAATATAATGATTCAACAGTTCCATACATTACTCAGTGCTCATCACAGTCCGTGTACTCTTAATCCCCATCACCTATTTCACTCATCCCCCACCCACCTCCTTCATTCTTGTTGAGAATGGAATCATATGGTATTTGTCTTTCTCTGACTTATTTCACTTAGCATTATATACCTTGGATCCATCCATGTTGTTGTAAATAGCAAGATTTCATTCTTTTTTATGGCTGAATAATATTCCATTGTATATACCCCCCCCATGTGATCTTTATCCATTCATCTATCGATGGACACTTGGGTTGCTTCCATAATTTGGCTATTGTAAATGCTGTAATAAACATAGGGGTGCATATGTCTTTTCATGTTAGTGTTTTTGTATTCTTTGGGTAAATACCTAGTAGTGGAATTACTGGATCATATGGTAGTTCTATTTTTAATTTTTCGAGGGGGTTCTATTTTTAATTTTTTGAGGAAACTCCATACTGTTTTCCAGAGTGGCTGCACCAGTTTGCATTCCCACCCACAGTGCATGAGGGTTCCTTTTTCTCCTATATCCTCACCAACACTTGATTTTTTTTTTTTTTTAAAGAGGGAGAGAGAGGTTGGGGTGGGGGAGAGGGAGAAGGAGAATCTTAAGTAGGCTCCATGTCCAGTGGCGGAGCCTGACATGGGGCTCTCAGTCTCACAACTCCAAGATCATGACCTGAGCTGAAATCAAGAGTCAGATGTTTAACCAACTAAGCCACCCAGGGGCCCTAACGCTTGTTTTTTGTGTTTTTGATTTTAGTCATTCTGACAGGTGTGAGGTGACATTGTGGGGTTTTTTTTTTTTTTTTTAAAGATTTTATTTATTTGAGAGAGAGAGAATGAGAGACAGAGAGCATGAGAGAGAGGAGGGTCAGAGGGAGAAGCAGACTCCCTGCCGAGCAGGGAGCCCGATGCGGGACTCCAGGATCATGACCTGAGCCGAAGGCAGTCGCTCAACCAGCTGAGCCACCCAGGCGCCCAACATTGTGGCTTTGATTTGCATTTCCTTGATGATGAGTGACGTTGAGCATCTGTTCAAGTGTTGGTCATCTATATGTCTTTGGAGAAATGTCTGTTCTCTTTATGTCTTCTGCCCATTTTTTAATTATTATTATTTTGGTGTCATATAAGTTCTTTATATATTTTGGATACTAACCCCTTATCAGATATCATTTGCAAATATTGATGCTATTAATCTTAATACCATTAGGATAATTTATTTTATTCAACATATAATTTATTATATTATAGCAGATTGATTACCTGTTGGTATATTCCTTATCTTATTTCTCAAAGCATGAAATGTACAGAATCTGAAGAAGAGGAGGTCACTAAAGGAAAGGAAAATCAGCTTCAACTTAGCTGTTTTATCAATCAAGAAGTCAAGTATCTTTTTACAGGACTTAAATTGGTAAGATCAATTACAGTTGATCCTCATTATAAATAGATTCTGTATTTGCAGGTGCATCTACTTGCTAAAATTTATTTGTAACTGTAACAACAGTACTTGGTGCTTTCATGGTCATTTGTAGACATGTTCCGAGCGGCAAAAATTTTGAGTTGCTAGACACAGTCTCACCGGAGGTCCAAAAAAGTGATGCTCTGCCTTCTTGTTTCAGCTCATACTGTTAACAGGTGTCCTTTTACTGTAATTTTAGTACCACAACTTTCTGCAATTTTGTGCTTTTTGTTGATTTGCTGTTTAAAATGGCCTTCAGGCATAGTGCTGAAGTGCTATCTAGTGTTCTAAGCCTGAGAAGGCTGTGTGTGAATGTTTGTTAGATAAGCCTTAAGGAGAAAATCATGTTTGATAGATAAGCTTCATATAGGGATGGGTTATAGTATAGTTGGCTGTGAAGACAATGAGTTGTCATTTAAATAGAAACATACATGACACAAGGTTGTGTATTGATAGGTTGACAGAAGTGTTGTGACCAGAGGCTTGCAGGAGGCCTCTGAGGGTATTATAGTGAGAATTTATTAGTAATAATGAGGTATAAACTGGGATTGTACTGTGTAAATCAGGCCACGTAGGCCCTCTGCCTTTGCACCAGTATTGCACCTGAGGTCCTGGAATGTAAGTGACTTCATAGCTTTGTCGCAGAGCTGGGTCTAGAACTTGATTCTCTCATTCGCCAGTTAGTACTCTTTCCCCATTTTCATACTACAGAATGCACTCTCATGAGCAGATTGATAAAATACAACCGTTTTGCTTGCTAATTTAGTACTTTGATATGGTTTGGGAAATACGTACATGTTTTGAAGGATAGGCAGTGAATTGGGGCAGGGAGTGCATTGATAAACAAGATAATTTGTCATCAGGGAGTTCCCATCTACAGTTTGGGGTAAGATCAGTTAGGGGAGTGGTTGGTAAATACAGACATAAGAGGCAAAGGGAGAAAGTAATATTCTCTGTCCTGTGATATTGGAGGGGGGGGGGAGTGTAGTGAGGCATACTGGCTTTTAAGAGAAGTTCATTTTAAAAGCTTAAAAATAATGGCTAACCACTAAGAGTCCTATAACAAATTATGACGTGCAAGTTTCAGGACATCAGAACATGAAGCATAAATGTAATTGGAGAGTATTGAATGGAATGTTTTGGCAGGGACTCTTCAGGATGATATTTTTTCTTCATAATTTTATAAAATTCCAGAAAAGCTAAATGTACTTGGAGCTTCTAGGTGATAGTGGATTGGTGATAATATGTATAGCTTACCTGATGAATAACATCACACCAGATACATGTTCTTGAGAAGCATGTATTTATGAGATGTATTATCTTGCCCATTGTTTAGATGCTTTATCATCATTTGTTCTGATTATTCTAGAGTAATTTGGCTCCATATTTCTTTACTCTTTTGCTGTTGAACAAACTTGATTAAATGTTAAAAAGCTACACGGTGATTCCTTTTGTAATGAGATTAGTAATTTCTGAAAACTAAAAAGAAATTTTTTACACAAGTAACATGCTTATAGTGAACATTAACAGTAAATTTTTTACTGTAATTTCTTGTGTATTAATGTTCTTACAAAGCAGAGGACATTAGTAGTGCTTTTTTAAATATTAGAAATAGTAGCTTATGTTCATTAAATGTAGAATATATGCCAAATGGTTGTCCATGTTTTTTTACATGTACTAACTTACGTAGTTCTAACAACAGCACTATGATATATAGATATTATCATCATTTCCATATGACACCCAGAGGGGATAACTGTCTTGTTCAGTGTCACATAGGCTGTAAAAAATGGAAAGGCAGACATGATGGTTAAGATATGTATAGTGGCTAAAGGCTTTTCCACATTTGTTAGATTTACAGGTTTTCTTTGTGATGACTTTTCTCAAATTTGAGAATAATTGGTTCTAGAAGCCTTTTATACATAAAGGATAAAGAACAGGGGTTTCCTACATTCTCATAATTGTCCTCCTGTATGAGTATTCTAATAATCTGTATGTAAGCAGAAGCCCTAAAGGCTTTTTTATGTTATATGAAATACAGTGTAAACTCAGAATCTGAGCAACATTTGGGTCACAATTTAAAACTTCAAACATTATTTACATTCTGAGGAGTTCACACCAGTATAAATGATAACCTTTTAAGAACTGAATCATATCTAAAAGCCTTCCTACATTGTCTTCATTGAAATTATTTTTCAGTGGCATGAATCCATTGATGTATATTGTCTGCTGAGGAGTACTAATTCTTAAAAGAACTAAAAGTGTGATTCTAGGGGCACCTGGCTGGCATGCAACTCTTGATCCTCGAGGTCATCAGTTCAAGCCCCACTTTGGCTGTAGAGCTTACTTTAAAAAAAAAGTGTGATTCTATATTGCAGAAAAAATTCTTTAAAACTAAAAATGTTTGATCTTCTTTTTTTAGCGACTTCAGGAAGAAATCACTAAACAGTCTCCAACATTGCAAAGAAATGCTTTATATATCAAATCTGTAAGTTTTTCATTCCTTTTGAATTTGAATCCATTTTGATGAAAGGTTTCCAGTTAGTTAATTTTACCCAGTCTTTGTTTTTTTCCCAAACCAAGCATTAAAAACTTCTGTGGTATTTGCATGTGATAGGATTTCTTGCATTTTTTTTTCCCCTCAGTCTAAGATCAGCCGACTACCTGCTTACTTGACAATTCAGATGGTTCGATTTTTTTATAAAGAGAAGGAATCTGTGAATGCTAAAGTTCTTAAGGTTAGTAATGAACTTCAGTATAATAAAATATTGTAATTCTTTGATGGCAATCCCTAATTCACAATAGATTTCTTTCTTCCTTTAGGGATAAACTTTCTTTGAAATATTATAAGTAGGGAAGTTATTAACATTAGACAAGTGGTTCTTTGTTTGTTTGTTTGTTTGTTTGTCAGAGGGAGGGACAGCATGCACAAGCAGGGAGAGCAGGAAGCAGAGGGAGAAGCGTGCTCCCTGCTGATTAAGAGCCCCATGTGGGACTTGATCCTAGGACTCTGGGATCATGACCTGAGCTGAAGGTAGACGCGTAACTGACTGAGCCACCAGGCGCCCCTGTCCTTTTTTTTTTTTTTTAAAGATTTTATTTATTTGACAGAGATACAGCGAGAGAGGGAACACAAGTGGGGGGAGTGGGAGAGGGAGAAGCAGGCCTCCCGCCGAGCAGGGAGCCCGATGCGGGGCTCGATCCCAGGACCCTGGGATCTGACCTGAGCCGAAGGCAGACGCTTAACGACTGAGCCACCCAGGCGCCCCACCCCTGTCCTTTTTATTTTAAATCATACACATGCCTGACTTTCACTACCAGCCCACCTCTAGCATTTGATTAAGTAGGGCCTGAAGTCCTAAAAATTTTTCATAAGATTCACAATTAGTTCTGATGGATGCCCTCCACTCCCCAGAAATACTGCTCTAGACCAGATCCTCAACTCCACAGATACTGACCCAGCAGGTTTAGAGGATGGGAGTGTGGGGTAGGAGGCATGCTGCACTCTCCAGTATGGTAGCTGTAATCTCTTGAGTAAGAGCCAGCCTTACGATGTAGCTGTTTTGTAGAACTGTAGCTCTGCTACATATCCACAGTCCGTGATCCCTGGGAGAGATATATATAATTCTGTCCTCTTGAGCTGAAATTCATAATACAATTTCAAATATACTTACTGTTATATGATAAGGTTAAATGTAGTTGGAGTATTTCCAATTGTTAACTTTATGTATTAATATTAGTTTTGAACTGTATCACTATTATTTCTTTGTAAAGGTGTATTTCAAATTACAAAAAGTCATTAAGTGACCCCATTTGTAAATTGATTCCATTGTCAGTTTTAGGTATCCATTATTTTCACAGCACTGATGTGCTGTTTCTGAAATGCTTCTTTTGTCATATAAATTTGGTAACTTCTGTGGTCAGAGTCTTGTGTTTAATTGGAAAAAAAAGCTAAACAAATTTTTTTAATCTTAAAAAGTTAGAACCAGGGGTGCCTGGTTGGCTCAGTCAGTAGAGCATGCGACTCTTTATCTTTTTTTTTTTTTTTTTTTAAGATTTTATTTATGTATTTTACAGAGAGAGTGAGAGACAGAGCATGAGCAGGGCGGAGGAGGAGGGAGAGGGAGAAGCAGGCTCCCCACTGAGCAGGGAGCCTGATGTGGGACTTGATCCCAGGACCCCTGGGATCATGACCTGAGCCGAAGACAGGTGCTTAACCAACTGAGCCAACCAGGTGCCCCGTGATTCTTGATCTTAGGGTTGGAGCCTATTTAAAAAAAAAAAAAGTTGGGACCACATTGAAAATAAGCACTATGATGTTTTCAGCTGCATAGATTTCCAAGTGATTTTTATGAATTTTATTTTCAACTTCATTTGAATTATGAAAGTACTACTGTAAAAGTATGATAGATATTTTAAATAAGTACCTTTATAAGGGTGTTTACACATACTCTTTCTTTTTGGTTTGTATATAGGATGTTAAATTTCCTCTTATGTTGGATGTGTATGAACTGTGTACCCCAGAACTTCAGGAGAAAATGGTCTCTTTTCGAACAAAATTCAAGGATCTAGAAGATAAAAAAGTGAATCAGCAGCCAAAGACAGTAGGTTCTTATTGCTGATTTTCTCATCTTAATAGTTTAATCTTTAATCAGTGTTCAACAATTACTGTTACTCTCTTAGTAATTACTTTGTTAATCTCTCAGTAAAAATGGATGAACCTTTATTTTATTTAGCACATATACAAAGTTTTAGGTGTATTTTAGCATAAGAAAAAGAACTCTAGTTATGGTAAATAGGCCCTTTATGGTAGAGTAAGCTTAATATTTTCTTTTTGCCTGTAATCTGTAGCCTATATTCCTTTTATATTTATCTCCTCAAAGCATTTCACATAAAGTGTTGCCTAGTATTTTCAGTGTATTTTATTGTTTTCCTTGTAAGTCATGGAGTTATTTCTATTTTTAGATGGAATTAGTGGGATAGAATCCTGGCTCATCTATGCCTATAGTGACAAATAAGTTGTATCTTTTTAATTTGTTGTTTAATTTTTATTTAAATTTAAGTTAGTTAACATAGAGTACAGTATTGGTTTCAGGAGTAGAATTCAGTGATTCATCACTTACATACAACACCCAGTGCTCATCACAACAAGTGCCCCCCTTAATGCCCATCGTCATCTAGCCCATCCCCCACCTGCCTTGCTCCAGCAACTCTCCGTTTGTTCTGTATGGTTAAGAGTCTTTTATAGTTTATTTCCCTGTCTCTCTCTCTTTTTCCCCCCTCCCCCTATGTTTATCTGTTTTGTTTCTTAAACTCCACATGAGTGAAATCATATGATACTTGTCTTTCTCTGACTGACTGACTTCACTTAGTGTAATACACTCTAGCTCCATCCATGTCATTGCAAATGGCAAGATTTTGTTCTTTTTGCTGGTTGAGTAATATTCGCGTGTGTGTGTACACACATGTCTTTATCCATTCATCAGCCAATGGACATTTGGGCTCTTTCCAGAATTTGGCTGTTGTTGATGGTGCTGCTATCAACATCAGGATGCATGTGTCCCTTCGCATCTGTCTTTTTGTATCCTTTGGGTAAATACCTAGTAGTGCTGTTGCTGGGTCGTAGGGTAGCTCTGTTTTTAACTTTTTGAGGAACCTCTAAACTGTCCTTCAGAGTGGCTGCACCAGCTTGCATTCCCACCAACAGTGTAGGAGGGTTCCCCTTTTTTCTGCATCCTCACCAACACCTGTTGTTTCTTGTGTTAATTTTAGCCATTCTGACTGGTGTGATAAATTGTATCTTTTAATAAGTGCTGCTTGTATGCCTGCCTATAATTGCTAAAATCACAACCTTAGGAAACTTTATATTTAATAAGTTGTATCATTTTAGGTTCAGATAGGGTACAACTGAACTGTGTTGGATTTTTTTTTCCCACAATGAAAAAGATCTTTCCTGATAACTAGAAATATTTCCAGTGTGATACTATATATCATTTAAATTCTGCAAATTACTGTGGTTGTGTAGTGCGTGTGTGTAGTGCGTGTGTTAAATGGTTTTTTTTTTTAACATTAAAATTTATTTTGAGATAATTGTAGAATCACATGCATTTATAAGAAATAATATGAAGAGGGGCGCCTGGGTGGCTTAGTGCATTAAGTGACTCCTTCTGCTCATGTCGTAATCCCAGCGTCCTGGGATTGAGCCCCCCCATCGGGCTCCCTGCTCAGCTCCCTGCTTCTCCTCCCTGCTCAGCTCCGGGCTTCTCCTCCCTGCTTCTCCTCCCTGCTTCTCCTCCCTGCTTCTCCTCCCTGCTTCTCCTCCCTCTGCCTGCCACTCCCCCTGCTTGTGAGTGCACTCTCTCTCTGTGTCAAATAAATAAATAAAATCTTAAAAAAAAAAATAATATGAAGAGATCCAGGTACCTTTTACCAAGTTTCCCCTGTGGTAATATCTTACAAAACAATAACACAGTATCACAACTTGGATATTGACTTTGATGCAGTCTAGATACAGTACATTCTCATCACTACAGAAATTCCACATACTGCCCCTTTGTAGACAAACCCACTTTCCTTTGGCCCCTGCCTCCTCTTCAATTCCTAGCAACTGTTAACCTGTTCTCCATTTCTGTAGTTTTGTCATTTTAAGATACGAAATGGAATATATATATATATAGTACTATATTATACATATACTATATATATACTATATAAATGGAATCCTATCATATATAACTTTTTGGGATTTTCTTTTCTCAGCATACATAATTCTCAGGAAATTAGCCCAGGTTATTTTGTATAACAGTAGTTCCTTCTTTTTTGTTGCTGAATAGTATTCTGTTATGCATATACCATATTTTGCTTAACCATTCAGCTGTTGAAGGACAGCTGGATTGTTTCTAGTTTCATTTATTTTGAATAAAGTTGCTATAAGTATTCATGTACCATTTTTTTTTTTTAAAGATTTTTTATTTGAGAGAGAGCGAGTGTGAGTAGGGGGAGGGGCAGAGAGAGAGGGAGAAGCAAACTCCCTGCTGAGCAGGGAGCCCTGTGTGGGACTCAATCCCAGGACTCTGGGATCATGACTTAAGCCGAAGGCAGATGCTTAACCGACTGAGTCACCCAGGTGCCCCTCATGTACCAGTTTTAGTGTAAACATAACTTTTCATTTCTCTGGAAATAAATACCCAGTAGTATAATTGCTAGATTGCATGGTAGTTGTATATTTAATTTTTAAAGAAACTGTCAAAGGTTTTCCATAGGGACTGTACCATTTTAAATGCTCATTAGCAGTATATGACTGATCCACTTTGTGCATTCTTGCTAGAATTTGGTGATGTCAGTATTCTTTATTTTAGCCATTTGGATAGGTTTGCAGTGATACCTCATTGTGGTTTTTAATTTGCTTTTTCCTAGTGGCTAATGATGTTGAGTGTGTCTTCATGTATTTATTTGCCATCTGTATATCCTCTTTGGTGAAATGTTTCTTCTTGTCTATTCATTTTCTAATTGTGCTATTTTTCACTCTTGAATTTTGAGAGTTTTTTATATTATAAATACTAATCCTTTGTCAGATACATGGCTATCATATATTTTCTCCTTGCCTTTGTCTTTATCTTTTCATCTTCTTTAGGGTCTTTTGCAGAGGAAAAGTTTTTAATTTTTAGGTAATGCAATGTATTTTTCTTTGGTTGTTCTTGCTTTTGGTGTCCTATCTAACAAACCATTGCCTAGTCAAAGGCCACAAAGATTTATGTCTGTTTCTCTTATAAGAGTTTTAAAGTTTCAGTTCTTCCCATTTAGTTCTTCCCCGGTTTTTGATCCGTTCTGGGTTAATTTTTGTGTGTGGAATGAGGTGCATATCCAAATTCATGCTATTGCATGTGAATATCCTATTCTTGGCCCATTGAATGGTCTTGGTACCCTTGTAGAGAATCAGTTGACTGTAGAGATCTATATATCTGGACTCTCAGTTTTCTTCCACAGGTCTTTATGTCTGTCGTTATGCCAGTGCCACAGTCTTGATTACTGTAGTTTTGTAGTAAGGATGTAGCAGAGTATGAGCCTTTCAGCTGTTCTTTCAAGATTGTTTTGGCTCTTATGAATGCCTTGTATTTCCATTATTTTAGGATCAGCTTGTGTATTACTTCAAAAAAAACAACTGGAATTTTGATAGGATTGCAGTGAATCTGTAGATAATTTGGAAAGGATTGCTACTTTAACAGCATTAAGTCTTGGCAGTCCATGAACTTGATAATGTCTTTGTATTTATTTGTATCTTAATTTTTTTCAACAATGTTTTATAGTTTATAGTATATAAATCTTGTACTTTGGCTAACTTTATTCTTAAGTATTTTATTCTTTTTTGATGTTTGAGTAAATGGCATTGCTTTCTTAATTTCATTTTTAGATTATTCTTTGTAATTGATTTTTGTATATTGATCTTTGCTGAACTGGTTTATTAACTGTTCTTTTTTTCCTCTTATTTTTTGAAAGACTGTGTAGAACCTAGTGTTCTTTTTTATTTTTTTTTTTAAGATTTTATTTATTTATTTGAGAGAGAGAGAATGAGAGACAGAGAGCATGAGAGGGAGGAGGGTCAGAGGGAGAAGCAGACTCCCTGCCGAGCAGGGAGCCCGATGCGGGACTCGATCCCGGGACTCCAGGATCATGACCTGAGCCGAAGGCAGTCGTTTAACCAACTGAGCCACCCAGGCGTCCCTCTTTTTTAAAGTTTTGGTAGAACATTGGTGGAAAAAAATCAGCCTGGAGATTTTTTTCCAGGCATTTTTAAATTAAATATTTGACTTCCTTTGTAGTTATGGGCTATTCAAATGATGTAATTTCATATTAGGTTTGTTTTGGTACTTTGCTTTCATGGAATTGATCTATTTTATCTAGCTTGTCAGTTTTGTGTTGTAGAGTTGTTCCTTGTATTTATTTATTTATTTTTGATGTCTGCAGGGTCTATAATGATATCTGTCCCCTGTTTCATTCCTGATACTGGTAATTTGTCTTTTTTTTTTTTTTTCCTTTGTCTTGTTAGAGGATTGTCAGTTTTATGATCTTTTCAGAGAACTGGCTAAGTGGATTTTTCTCTTTTTCTGTAATATTAATGATTTCTACCCTTCTGCTTGTTTGGGATTTATTTTGTTCTCCTTTTTCTAGGTTCTTAAATTGTGGGAGCTTAGATTTTTGACTTCAAACTTTTCCCTAATGTATGCATTTAGTGCTATACATTCTCTCTCAGCAGTGCTTTCACTGTGTCCTACAAATTGTTATATTGTATTTTCATTTTCATTCTGTCTTGTATTTTTTTTTTTTTAAAGGTTTTATTGATTTATTTGAGACAGAGAGAGAGCACAAGAGTGAGAGAGAGCATGAGCAGGGGTTGGGGAGGGAGAGGAAGCAGCAGACTCCCCGCTGAGCAGGGAGCCCTATGTGGAGCTTGGATCAGGACTTGAGCTGAAGGCAGATGCTTAACCAGCTGAGCCACCCAGACACCTCTCTGTTCCTTGTATTTAAAAAAAAAATCTCCCATGGGACTTCTCTTTGAATTTGGATTATTTAGAAGTGTCTTGTTTAGTTTCCAAATATTTGGAAATTTATTTATTATCTTGCTGTTAATGCTTCTAGTTTGATTTCATTGTGAAAGAACACACTTGTGTGATTTAAATTCCTTTAAATTTGAAGTTTGCTTTATGGCTTAGGGTGTGGTATATCTTGGTATATGTTCTGTGGGTACTTGGAAAAAAAATTGTATTCTACGGTTGTTGAATGGAATGAATGTTCTATAGATGTTGATTAGATCCAGTTGGTTGATGGTGGTGTTGCATGTTCCTGTAACCATGCTGTTTTTCTGTCTAGTTGTTCTATCAGTTTTTGTGAGAGGAGTGAGGAAGCTAAAACTGTGGTTTTATGTGTTTCTCCATTCGGTTCTGTCCACTTTTGCTTCGCATGTTTTGTAGCTCTGTTATTTGGTGCATACACCTTTAGGATTGCTAAGTATTCTTAAGTGGAGTGACCCTTTTTTATTATGCAACATCCCTCCCTCTCTGTCCCTGGTAGTTTTCTTTACTCTAAGTCTCTACTTTTCTGGTATTACTATTGCCAGTGCTGCTTTGTTTTTGTTAATGTTTGCATGATGTCTTTTTGTATTATTTTACTTTAAATTTGCCTATATTGTTATATTTGAAGAGTTTCTTATAGACAGCATAGAGTTGGTCGTGTATTTTAATATACTGTTAATCTCTTATTGCTTTATTTAGACTAAACATTTACATTTAATGTAAGTTGATTTGTTAATTGTGTTATATTTTGCTTTCTCTTTGTTCTGTTTTTCACTTCTTTTTATTGCCTTCTAGGTTACTTGAACATATAATAGAATTCTAAATTGACTTATCTACGATTTTTTAAAAATCTTTTTCTTTGTATACCTTTTTCTATGGTTACTCTAGGTGTCAAATTTTAATACAAAAGGGAATAGTTGACTTAATTGCCATTTTTTTATTGGGGCCTTTGACTTCTTGTCACTCTAGTGATCTTTAAACTACTTGCATTGTGTTCATTACCATTATAGTTTTCAAGAACTTTGTGCCCATATGCCTAGATAAGTTTGATTTTTTTGTATTACACACTGCAATGAGTTGAGGCAAGGAATTCCCACCAAAGATCTTTGTCTAAAATAGTGAATCATCTCTTTCAATATTAGGTAAATATTTGCTGAATGAAATATTTCAGCTCATTTAAGCTAAGTTCATTCATTTCATTTGAGCAGGTGGCCATGTCTTAGTAGGTTTAATGTTAGTTGCAGTAATTCGACTTTTCTTTCATTGAGGTACCTTTTTTTTTTTTTTTTCCTTAAATCCTATGTGGTTTGATAGGATTTAGAATTGGGTTTTCCTTTTCTACCCTAGAGTACTGTTTGTACTGTTATATTCACTGATATGCTGTAGGTTTAGTGGCTTATAGTTGGTCCTAGAATCAGAGAGTCTGTTACTGTGCATACAAGATTGTATATTGTTGAAGTATAGCTCCTTTGGGTTTATAGTTTTGTGTTAACTATGGTTATATCGTTTTAGTAATTTGTAAGGTAGTATTTTATATTGTAGTCAGTAAATATTTGTGGAAAGAATATTTATTGAATAGAATACAAATTTTATTTCCAGTATCATGATTTAAAATTAAATTTTTTTCCCCTCAGAGTGACAAAAAGAGTAGTCCCCAGAAAGAAGTTAAATATGAGCCTTTTTCTTTTGCTGATGGTAAGTGGAAAAAAAATCATTTCAATTGAGTTACTGTGTGTGTGTTTAAGGTAAAATTATTGTCTTGGCACTTACCTATTTTTTTTCAGATACCATGCTTTTTTAAAAAGAAAATCAGATTTTTTTTTTATTAAAGGTTTTTTTAATGTATTCACTAGCTACAGAGAGAGAGAGCATGAGCAGGGGGAGAGGCAGAGGGAGAGGGAGAAGCAGGCTCCCTGCTGAGCCAGGAGCCCGATGTGGGGCTCGATCTCAGTACCCTGGGATCATGCCCTGAGCCGAAGGCAGACGCTTAACCATCTGAGCCACCCAGGCGCCCAGAAAGTCAGATTTTTAAAATACAATTTACCTTAATTAGACACACAGTAAAAATCAGTCTTTTTAGGATGTAGTTCTGTGAATAATATCATACTTCTTAAAATATCTTCCATAAATCCTTAACTTTGAACTGTCATACCTTATTGAATTCTAGTAATAGGCTAACCTATTGCTACCTAGCTGGAGAAATCACGTCTCTTCATTGTCTAATATTGTTGGATTTACATCTCTCTTTAGACATTGGCTCCAATAATTGTGGATACTATGACTTACAAGCAGTGTTAACACATCAGGGAAGGTCTAGCTCTTCAGGCCATTATGTATCATGGGTGAAAAGGAAACAAGGTAAGGATTCTGTTTTGTTTTTTTTTTTTCCCAGTAGTTATTAGTTAATTTAACAGTTTACTTAGTACAAATTTTTTGCACAGTGGTTTTCGAACTTTTTGGTCTCAGAACTCCTTTACATTCTTAATTGTTGAGGTCCACAAAGAGCTTTTGTTTAAGAGGATTCTCTTTAATATTTACTATAATAGAAATTAAAACTGAGAAATTAACTCATTGGAAACTGACAGGAATAAACCCATTACATATCACATAAATAACAAAGATAACAGTATTTTCCAAAACAAAAAAATAGCAAGAAATAGTATTGATTTGTTTTTGTAGGTCTGCTTTGTCTGGCTTAATAGGAGACACCTGTTTCTGCATTCAGTCTCTTGCTTTATCACACATCCTATGACTTCTGGAAAATTCCAAAGCACACTTGAGAGAATGAGGGGAAAAAGGCAAATAATACTTTAGTAGTGATATAAAAAAATTGTGACCTTCATAGTACCCCTGAAATGGTCTTGAAACCTGAGTAGCCCCTGGACCACACTTTGAAAACTGTTAGTATGGCAGATGGAATACTGCTGTGCATAAAAGTACTCAGTACCTTTTTTGAAATGGAACTGAGAAAACATGTATGATATTAATTTCATTTTCTTCTCTTGTTCTTTAGATGAATGGATTAAGTTTGATGATGATAAAGTCAGCATTGTGACACCAGAGGATATCTTACGGCTTTCTGGTGGTGGAGACTGGCACATAGCCTATGTTTTACTCTATGGGCCTCGCAGAGTTGAAATAATGGAAGAGGAGAGTGAACAGTAATCTTCATTTTAGCTATTTATGTTTAGGTGTGAAATAAATGTTCCTTGTTGATCATTTCTGTAATCCAGAGCTGTAGAGGAAGATATGTAGGTGGTTTTATGTGTTTCCCCTCTCATGTGAACAAAAGAGGGTGAAGCAGACCACTCTGTGGATCAACCTAAAAATTACAGAAAAAAAAATTGCCTTTGGACTGTGTGGTTGCAGGAAGACATTTTTTAAAAGCTTATTTCTTGCATTAATTTTTAAAAATTCTGATTTGAAATGCCTTTCAGCCATTACCTTCCATGATAAATTTTTTCTCCCTGCCTTTTTCAGCCCAGGATTCAGCAATCAGATGTTTATTGCACACCTATTACTCTTTTTGTTGTTGTTGTTCTTGCATGGTTCAAACCACCGGTGATTCATAGCTGCCCATCCTTTGCCTTATCTAACAAAAATTTTGCCAGGAAGGTGGAAAGGAAGTGTTGCTCTCATTGTGTTACTGAGTGCTGCTGCCCACATCCCATGGAAACATGGGTACAATCAAGTATTTGTCCAGCCTGACTGTTGCTGGCTTTTCATGACTTTAAAATAAATTGTGATCAGTAATAGTACATTTGATTATACATTCATTATTGTGTCTCTCTGATGTACTATGGTTTGTATGTTTAACTTTGCAATGGTTTTGTAGTAATCAACCTTAAAAAGTTGACAAGCTCTCGTTGCTTATTTTTAGAAAATGAGGATATTTAATAAAAAAAAAAAAAAAGAGGGACTAACAGCTTCTGACCTCAAGTCTTTTGTCTACTGAGTGTTGGAGCTTGGGTTAAGTTTAGGTATATTTAATATCACGCCTTGCTGCAGGTTGTTAGTTTTACTCTGCTGTTAAGCATCCATTTAAAAATGTTCTCTCTTCTGCCTTCTCACATTATGTTCTGTTTAAAAGAAATACAAAGTTGTAAAAGTAACAGAGTTCTTTGGATGCTGAATGCAACGATGTGTATTGGTCTGTCTTTTCTTTGGCTCAGTTGTTTTTACTCGTCTGTTCCCAGAATCTTAATGTGTATCTCAGAATTGAATAATAGCAATGATTTTTAAAGTGATGGTAAAAGTACCAAGAGTAAGTGGTGTTTCAGTATGGTAGGTAGGTTTCTTACATTTTAATACATTCTAATTAATTAATTCCTCATCTTTGTTTCAAGAGCCTTGATTGCTAGACAGAGGATAGGAAATTAGCTCATTTGTCTCTGATTTTGAGTTAGGTATATAAAATGAAGCTTGGGGGGTTATCATGAAATCTCCTCTCTTTACTTACGCTGTTTTCATGCTCTGCAGAGCATAGCACTGGTAACTATTAAATTCCTAGAGAATAATGGCCAATTTCCTCTCAGCTTTGAACAATGTGATAAAACCTGAGAACCCTAGGAGATAAAATAAGCATTTCAGGGAAACTTATTTGTAAATAGCTTCTTCAGCTAAGTGGTGATTACTGGCAATCATTATTCCCTTTGCCTTGGCGGAGGGTGCAGAATAGAATGGGGAAGAGGAGACCATAAGAAGTGTAATGATTCTTAGATAGTGCTATGATGCTTGTGACTCTGCATTTTTTATTCACAGTCTGTCTTGGTCTGAACAATTTTGAGGACATAAATTTAGCGATTAGAATTCTGATTTCTGACTTGCAGGATGCTGTAGCTAGTAGATGAGGTAGGTTTAGAACAAAGTATATGTCTTGTATGGAGTTAAGATTTTTAAAATTGTAATTCCTTAATTGTTTTAAAAATGGATTTCATTTTATTTGATCCAAATAAGCATTAGTCCAAAGATTTTTTTTTTTTTTTAAGAAATTGGACTTACACCAGTGTTTTAAACTAATAAGGCTATTTTAGAGTTCAGCCTTGCATATAAGGTCTTTGAGAAGGGAGAGTGGTCAAGAAAATTTCTTGGTTCCTGAGTGTGCCTTATATGCTGTGCCATGAGCACGGAGGCCCTTTTGATATTAGAGCTGTGCTGTATCACTGTTGGATTAGCCAGTGAAGTTAAGTCCAAGCAAGAACATTTATGGTGTAATATGCATTTAGGTGTATTATGCACTTAGTAGCCTTCAGGATACAAAACATACAATGATAACCTAATGTTAGAGCCCTACAGGGTAATTATGCTTATGTGGGAATGGGAAAAGTAGATGGTACTGTCCCCAGCCATTATTACATAGTGCTTTGCTGTTTGTAGATAGCTTTCACCTACATATCTCAAACTTCACATCAATCCTGGAAGTATGCATCCCTATTTTAAGGACTTAGGATTTTTAGACTTCTCCCTGTTTTTTTTCAAGTTGGGGGCTGGCAAACATTTTCTGTAATGGGTGGGGTGGATAGTACATGTTTTAAGTTTCGCAGGCCACAGTCTTTGTCACAGCTACTTAACGCTGTTGTTGTAGCATGAAAGGAGCCATAGATGATACTTAAATCAGAACTGTGTGCTGATAAAATTTTACTTGTAAAAGCAGGTGGGAAATGGGCCAGTGTTTGCTGATCCTCTGCTTTAAGGCATAAATGAGTAAGACCAGAGCAGTCATAGGGTTTCAGAAAGTCATTGTGGGATTTTCAGAACAGCAAGTTAGATTTTATAACTACTAATGGCATGTAGGAAACGAAGTTGGCATAGTGTATCTTAGGAAACACCATGCTCCCTAAATATTGCTTACTGACTTCATTATAAATATTTTAACAAAAAATATGTGATCTTGAGGTCGCTTTATTTTGTCCATTTTCTCAACGTACTCCCTTCGCCTGAAACCCTGAGGTCAGTTATCAAGAGCCAATACGCCTTCTGTTGTTCGTGGAGCACCAGCCAACTGTACAACAACTGTTATAAAAATGTTTATTGTTTACCAAAACCATTGGACCTCTTATCAAATGCTGCTTGGTAACAAAATCTTATCACAGTTTTAATAAAAAAAAGAAAAGAAAGAAAGAAGCTAACTATTTGTCTCATTGTCATTAGTTAGACTTTCTGCAAGGTCACTTAATCCGGACTTATTCAGTGCGTTCATCAGATTCTCAGGTGTTGCATGTACTCCCTCTTGATCTTGCCAGGCGACCAGTAGCTGCTTAGCTCTCATCTTCATGTCTTCGCTATCACACTCAATTTGTCTAATTTCCGAGTCTTTCATTTCCAAGTAGGGAGCCAGGATCTTCCATTGCTCGCCCAGTTTACTGGCAAACACCTCTATTTGTTCCCCTGTTACAGGTTTGTCTCGGCGAACATCAGGGCCTAGGAAACACAGGAGATGTAAATTATGTACAAAGCCTGAGGACATGTACAATTCAAAATATACAACAGAATGGGGAAGATACGGGGCCACTGAAATATTAATCACCTTTCATAAGCTTTATTTTAAAACAATTCCTTTCTATATTTTTCATGGGGTGAATATTGTTCTTACAGTCATGATCACTAGGTATCAATACTTTTAAAACTAAAGCTGCTGCCTCTATTGTAATTATGAAGGTCTCCCCCGAAAGCAGCTGCTCTCTCCTAACCCGCCCCCCCCGCCATTAACAAACAGGTGATTTACCTTCAAATCTAAGTACTTTCCTTCCCATCACTTCCAAATTCTATTGCATAAAGTGTAATACTTTAAAAGTTATCAAGCAATGTTTAAAATTCCTCACTATAAGAAACAGCTGAGATAAATGGTAGAGGTTGAGAAGTAGATCAAATAACGTACCTCTCAACAAAGAACCCCAATCTTTTCCAATTTTGTAAAATAGCCAAGAAAATTCAATTCTTACTTTCATTTTCCTTCAGTAAAGCATCATTATCTTCCTCATCTTCATCCTCACCTGTTTTTATCTCTTCAGAAGGAGGCTAAAATGAGGAAGAAGAATGTTTAAGAGAATGCCAACTTGTAAAATAACTGGGGATACTTTTTTTTTTTTTTTTTTTAAAGATTTTATTTATTTATTTGAGACAGAGAATGAGAGAGACAGCACATGAGAGGGGGAAGGGTCAGAGGGAGAAGCAGGCTCCCTGCCGAGCAGGGAGCCCGATGCGGGACTCGATCCCGGGACTCCAGGATCATGACCTGAGCGGAAGGCAGTCGCTTAACCAACTGAGCCACCCAGGCGCCCCAACTGGGGATACTTTTGGTTTAGGTTATGAGTGGTTGAGATTCCACATTCCAGGGCCCAGAACTTGATCCTTGAGCGTGTTAAATGTGAATGTCAGGTAAGGATCACAAATGGCATGGTGTTAACGTGGAAAAGGAGTGGACGGGAAAGACTCCCCTTCCCCCCACACATGGGAAGAAGGCAGAGCCAGTAAAGAGTACGGTAAGATGATTTGCAAATATCTAGCATATAGTAACGATGGGCTGGAGAAAACCAGAGGAGCAATTGGGTTCTTAAAAATTTTTTTTAGTAATTTTACGGTATAGTTATTACCATACTGTAGTAATACAATGAGAAAATTGTATTGGAAAAGAGAACAGAGTAGAAAGGTAGGTCTAGGTACCTACTGCTACCCATTATAGATCCTGTTTGATAAAACAATACATTGGCAAATAGGAAAAATTCATGTCTGAGTTTACAGGTGAGATAATTGTTTAACCAAAATACTGTGGGCTTTAAAATTAAATTACATGCTTTATAAAAAAATTATCAACTTATGTACTTCCTGTAAATGTACACTCAAATGCATTTTTCCTTATTCTTAAACATGGAGGTTTGTGGATTATTTTTTCCACACAATAAACTGTAAATTCAGCTTCTTAGTGATAGTAGTTTTAATAAGATAACAAAGAATATGAAAACGATCTACATTACTTACTGGTAATTCCTTTGCTAGCTTTATTACCATGTTTTCGAGATATTCTGGCAAACTTTTAAATTGCTGGTTGGTTGGCTGGAAGAAGTGAGGGCTTCTCCGTGCTAACAGTCTCAGGGCTCTCCAACCATAATTTGAATTGTTCACAGCCCTAGGAAAAGAAATGTCAGTCTTGTCATTTATGGTTTTTTATTTCTATATGCCTTCCAGTTAGCGTATAGAGTGTCACATGGTAAATTACATTAAGTAGCTGAAGGCACCATTCTTTTCATTCTGATCTTATTCCTAAAGAACCTCTGAGTGTGCAGTACACTTACAAATGAACACTAGAAATGAGCAGAATCTGATGAGGCAGGTTCATATGCAGCAAACATCTGAAAAGTTTAATACCCGTTTTACTTAATTTAAAAAGTCAATCAGTATGTGTATAGTAATAACTGGGTGTTCTGTGTGCAGGACAGTCATCATCTACGTCTTTAGAAGAAAAACGAATAGGCTTTTACTATAGTCAGTGAGCTGACACCCATACAGACAATGCCACCTGCAGGTGTGAATTCCAGAATGTAAGTTTTATCAGCACTGAGTTTTGACCATATTCAATCAATACATCATTCTCCATTTATATAAGCCTCTCATTTTAGTTCGCTTAATACCAAACTCAATGAATAAAAATGGTTCCAAAACTAAAAGGGAAACATCGAATAGCCACCACAGTGAGCAGGGATAGATACATAGGGATACACAGCACAGCACCGGGCGCTACACAGTAAGGTGAGAAATGCAAAACTCACGAATTCTAAAGATAATGTTCCAGAACCAGCCAAGCTGGAGAAGAATCCAGAGCACAAATTTACTGTCTGAATTTTTGCAAGTCATTTGGAAGATCCCCCTAAGTTCTTAAGGGTAGCAACCTGGTTTATTTAGTCCTCCTCTTGAAATGAGCCTCTACTTTTAGCAAGTGCAAAACTACTCCTACACGGGTCTTGCCAACTTAATGTCATGGTACAAGGCTTTGCCTGATCAGTTAACCAGCCTACCTCTCTTGACACATTTCCATTTAAGCAGTTTCAATCTTTTTTTTTTTTTTTTCCTTAAAGATGTTATTTATTTATTCATGACAGAGAGAGAGAGTGAGAGAGAGAGAGGCAGAGGGAGAAGCAGGCTCTTAAGGAGCAGGGAGCCTGATGCGGGACTCGATCCCAGGACTCTGGGATCATGACCTGAGCTGAAGGCAGACGCTCAACCATCTGAGCCACCCAGGTGCCCCAGTTTCAATCTTTTAAGCATTTTCAAAATTCTCCACCAGTTACACATACAAACTTTCTTACTCCAGAAATCCATACCATTCAGGTTCTTAAAGCAAGGTTCGCGGAGAACTCTCATTCATTCATTCATTCATTCATTCAACAAATACTTGGTGAGCTGGGCACTCAGACCTTAGAGGTACCCTGAACACTTGAGACACTACAGTCTTGCACTTAAGAGCAGGGCCCTGAGGCCGGAGTGATTTCCTGGCTCTGGCATTTACTAGATGAGAACTTCAATACATGATTCACCCTCTCTCCTCACTTTAACTATAAAAGGGAGATAAGGGCAGTTTCTACCTTAAAGGTATAGATGGTAAGTACTTAGGGAGGACCTGACAGTGAATGTGGAAATGTGTTGGCAAACATCATTACTATGGATAAACACCAGGTATAAGAATTTCACACAGTGGTAAGGATAAGAAGAACATGAGAAATGGGAATTTCAGATAGGGAGGGGCTTCTGGGCCAGGGAAAACTGCCCTGAGACAGTATCTGAGAGGAGAACTGAAGTGAGCCCACACCACAGGAGTAGCTTGGGAAGTGGAAAGACCTTTGAGTTGAAGAACAGAAACCTGGCTGGTGTAGTTAGAGCAGAAAGAAAATGAACAAAGAGGAGAAGTGATCGAAAGAGTAGGCAGCAGCCAGACGGGTCTTTTAGGCCCTGGGAAGGAGTTTGGATTTCATCCTAATTTTACGAGGCAGTCACTGGAAGAGTTAAAGCAGGAGATCAGACTTGTGAGTTTAAAGATCACAATTCGCATGCTGGAGAACTGACCGGGAGCATCATTAGTTAAGAGATCACAGTAACTAACTCGTAACTAGTCACAAGGTCACACGAGTCAGAGCACTCTATTTTCTGTGTGCTAACTACATGTCCTGTGTGGCTCAAAGTGAATCCTCTTATTTAATCCTCAGAATAACCCCATGAAATGGGTATTATACTATTTAGCAATGAGAAAACAAGCAGAAAGGGGTTACAGTAGCCCTAGAAGCCTAGCCAGTGAGTGACAGAGTGTCCTGGGATTGGAACCCAGGGAGTCTGACAAGAGGGTCCTTGCCCTTAAATGATGACACCAAACTGCCTATTTAAAACCATGGGGCTGGGACGCCTGGGTGGCTCAGTCGTTAAGCGTCTACCTTCGGCTTAGGTCGTGATCCCTGGGTCCTGGGATCGAGTCCCACATGGGGCTCCCTGCTCAGCGGGGAGCCTGCTTCTCCCTCTCCCCCTGCCTGCAGCTCCCTCTGCTTGTGCTCTCTCTGACAAATAAATAATCTTTAAAAAATTTAAAAAAAATAAAACCATGGGGAGGGGGTGAATGGGTAGCTCAGTCAGTTGAGTGCCTGGCTCTTGGTTTCAGCTCAGGTCATGATCTCAGGGTTGTGAGATCGAGCCTAACGTAGGGCTCCACCCTCAGTGTGGAGTCTGCTTGACATTTTCTCCCTCAGCCCCTCCCTGCTTGCACACTTTCTCTCTAAAATAAGTAAATAAAATCTTTAAAAAAAAGATCTTTAAAACCACAGGGCTGGGGTGCCTGGGTGGCTCAGTTGGTTAAGCAGCTGCCTTCTGCTCAGGTCATGATCCCGGGGTCCTGGAATCGAGCCCCGCATCGGGCTCCCTGCTCAGCAGAGAGCCTGCTTCTCCCTTTCCCTCTGCCTGACACTCTGCCTACTTGTGCTCTCTATCTCTCTGTCAAATAAATAAATAAATAAATCTTTAAAATAAAAAATAATAATAATAAAAAAACCAAAACCACAGGGCTGTGTGGTGTTGCCTAGAAGATTAGATAAAAAAGCTGAGACTGAGTCCTGAGGTTACTCCAAGATCTGGGAGCCAGCTGAGATGCAGTGAGGCAGGAGTGTAGTTTAATGGATGTCAAGAGAAGAACACATTATCTAAGGAAGGAGAGACAAGTGGTGAATGCTGCTGGGAGGTCGGAAAAAGATGCCATGACCTTGACGAGCGCTATTTCAGTGGAGGGACAGGGAGACCACCCAGTGGCAGTGAGCTGACAAGAATGGGAGGTGAGGAAATGAAGGCAATGGTTATCAACACGTCTCGGGAGACACTGATTTGAAGGGGAAAAGAGGATTGTTGGGAGGGAGGTGGATGCTGAAGGCATCGTTCTTATTTTTTGAAACAAGTGTGATTCTACTTCGTGTTTGTCAGTGGGCATGGTCATTGAAATCAGGAATGTGCACTAATGTGAACTTGGTACATAAATTCACCTAAGAGGAGGGCGCCTGGGTGGCTCAGTTGGTTAAGCGACTGCCTTCGACTCAGGTCATGATCCTGGAGTCCCAGGATCGAGTCCCGCATCGGGCTCCCTGCTCGGCAGGGAGTCTGCTTCTCCCTCTGACCCTCCTCCCTCTCATACTCTCTGTCTCTCATTCTCTCTGTCTCAAATAAATAAATAAAATCTTAAAAAAAAAAAAAAAAAAAATTTCACCTAAGAGGAAAAGTACTACCCTATCAATGGTCTCCCTTAGTGTTCTAATGTACATACAATTCCTAAAAAAAATACTGTAGAATGTTAGCTCATAAGAAACACTACTTACTTGTATTCATTTTCAACCATGTTTTCAGGGTCTGCCTGTTCAATGGCTTCCTCAAAGAATTCCTCCAAAGTTGGCATGTATTCCCTGGGTGTTAAAAAACAACTAGTAAGGACCATGTGTGTTCATTCTTAATAATAAAATACTCCTAAAACAGTGGCATTGAAAGATTCTAATTATGACCTACACTTGAGTTAGTTACATTACTTAGGAACCCAGATTTTTAAGGGGGTAAATGACTCAAAACAGAACTTCTCCAAGAGGACCACAGAGGAGCAGTGCGGTGCTACACCATGTCATATACTATACTCCATGTAACCTAACAGTCACTGGGCTCCACACTGTAATGTCACAGGGACAGCCGGGGCTTTCACAGAATTTGAACTTCCCCAGCAAGGAAGAAAATGTCACATCCAGTGCCCACATCCAAGAATGTTTTTTCCTTAAGCCAGCATTAATAAAACCCACACTAATAACCAGACCATATTGAGATTTAAAGAGTTTAACTGTGAGCTTATTTTATGTCACTCCCATGACATAATTTTTTTTAACTGGATCTTTCTGGAATTTGGTTTTAGAAATAAGATTCTGATAGTCAAGCAAATAAACAAGATCCAAGGGTCTGATTAGAAGACATCTTTGACTAAAACTAGAAAAATGGGCTCTGTAAGAAAAACTCAAGCACCCAATCTTACAACTTTCAGTACAATAACACACTCTCTAACTGGTAAACATAAGAGGGCTGGAAGGTTTCCTTGGAGTTTACCACCACTCTTTTATATATCACGCTAGACAAAGCAAGGTGACACTAAAATCCCAACCAGACTATCATTGATCAGTGTTTGGAACCATTTATTAGTTTAAAAATTACTGTACAGTTGACCCTGGAACACCACTGAGCTTGAACTGTGTGGGTCCACTTATTTGTGGATTTTTTTCGATTCAGTACTCTAAATGTATTTTTTTTATTATTTTAATATTTTTTTCTCCAGCTTCCTTTAGTAAGAATACAGTATATAATACATATACAAAATGTGTTCATATTTTGTGTATCAATCATATCACCTGTTTATGCAGTAAGGCTTCCAATCCACAGTAGGCTGTTGGGGAATCAAAAGTTACTTGTGCATTTTTTACCATGTGGGGGTTGGCACCCCAAACCCTGCGTTGTTCAAGGGTCAACTATACCGTGATCAATCAAGACTAATAACGGAATGAACCTCCCAGGCACTACCTTATCTGACTTTTACAAACACTACAAATACAACTCTCCTCTCTGATCTCGTTCTCTTTCCCCAGAGGTGGCCACTCTTCAGAAATTGGTATTTATCACTCCTGTTTTTTTTTTAACTGAGCGTATACTGTTTTGAAGCTTTTCAAACTTTATAATGGAACCATGCTTGTACCCTTCTACAACCCTGATTTTTCTGAAGTACGCCTGTCTGATACAGTAGTTCTCAACCTCATTCTGGGGCCCAATGTACAGCGGTCCGCTACGTGAACGTGTCACACATTATCCATTCTTCCACTGATATTTAGGTAGTTTCCCCAATTTTGCTGTGACACTGCTAAACGAACATTCTTGCACCATCTCATTGTGCAGGTGAGCTGGTTTCTCTAGACATTATGGTGTTCAAACTTCCCCTACAACTCACAGTAAGGAATTAATTTTATATTACAACCCAAAACACACACATAAATGCGAGCATGTGTATCATACGTAAGTAAAGCTAACGTTTCACAAAAATATATTCTCTATTTCCCTAAAAAAAAATGCTGGTGGCAACTAATAAACTGACTTCACAAATCACCGTTCTCAACCTGAAGTTTTAAAGGAATTACTTTAAAGATCAACCAACCCAGGACTGGAATTGTTAGGACGTAGCGTATGCACACCTTTAACTTTTAGTTACTGCCAAATTGTTTTTCAAAGTGGCTGTACCAATTTAGGCTCCCACCAGCATCACTGGCAAATTATTTATTTATTAAAATAACATATAATGTATTTGTTTCAGGGGTACACGTCTGTGATTCAACAGTCTTACAGAATTCACAGCGCTCACCATAGCACATACCCTCCCCAATGTCCATCACCCAGCCACCCCATCCCTCCCACCCCCCACCACTCCAGCAAACTTCAGTTTGTTTCCCAAGATTAAGAGTCTCTTATGGTTTGTCTCCCTATCTGGTCTCGTCTTGTTTCATTTTTTCCCTCCCTTCCCCTATGATCCTCTGTCTTGTTATTCAAATTCCTCATATCAGTGAGATCATATGATACTTGTCTTTCTCTGATTGACTTACTTCGCTTAGAGTAATACCCTCTAGTTCCATCCATGTCGTTGCAAATGGCAAGATTTCATTTTTTTTGATGGCTGCATAATATTCCATTGTGTATACACACCACATCTTCTTTATCCATTCATCTGTTGATGGACATCTAGGCTCTTTCCATAGTTGGCTATTGTGGACATTGCTGCTATAAACATCGGGGTGCATGTACCCCTTCGGATCACTACATTTCTATCTTTGGGGTAAATACCCAGTAGTGCAATTGCTGGATCATATGGTAGCTCTACTTTCAACTTTTTGAGGAACCTCCATACTGTTTTCCAGAGTGGCTGCACCAGCTTGCATTCCCACAAACAGTGTAGGAGGGTTCCCCTTTCTCCGCATCCCCGCCAACATCTGTCATTTCCTGACTTGTTAATTTTAGCCATTCTGATTGGTGTGAGGTGGTATCTCATTGAGATTTTGATTTGTATTTCTCTGATGCCAAGTGATGTTGAGCACTTTTTCATGTGTCTGTTGGCCATTTGGCTTTCTTCTTTGCAGAAATATCTGTTCATGTCTTCTGCCCATTTCTTGTTTGGATTCTTTGTTCTCTGGGTGTTGAGTGTGATTAAGTTCTTTATAGATTTTGGATACTAGCCCTTTATCTGGTGTGTCATTTGCAAATATCTTCTCTCATTCTGTCGGTTGTCTTTTGGTTTTGTTGACTGTTTCTTTGCCGTGCAAAAGCTTTTAATCTTGATGAAGTCCCAATAGTTCATTTTTGCCCTTGTTTCCCTTGCTTCTGGCAAATTATTCTTATCCACAATTCATACAAAATCCCGATGCATTTAAATTATTGAATTTCTTGGCTATGAAGCTGCCTGCTTTGGTTTTTAATCTGATGTTTCTAGTTACTACTGATGTTGAGTATTTTTTCTTAGGTTTATTAAGATTTCCACTTTTGAAATTGTCTATTTCTTTGTTCATTTTTCTATTGGGTTGACTTCTCAGATTTGGCAGGGATCTAAATGTACTAATTGGCTTGCTAGCATTTTTAAAATTTTCTTAGTCTTTAAAAAAAATTGTTTGGTTTTGCTGATGCTATTATTTGTTTGCTATCTTACCGATTTCCAGTTTTATTTTACTTTCTTTGTAATTTACTTGGTTCAGCGTTAGATTTTTTTTCCAAGTTTTTATTAAATTCTAGTTAATATACAGTGAAATATTAGGTTCAGGTGTAGAATCTAGTGATTCATTACTTCCATACATCGTCCTGTGCTCATTACAAGTGCCCTCCTTAATCCCCATCACCCATTTAATCCATCCTGTTCTCTCTAGTTAAGTGTCTGTTTTGTCTCTCTAGTTAAGTGTCTTTTTTGTCTCTTTTTGTTTCCCCCGCCGTGTTCATCTGTTTTGTTTCTTAAATTCTACATATGAGTGAAATCATATGGTATTTGTCTTTCTCTGACTTATTTTGCTCAGCATAATACATACTAGCTCCATCCATGTTGTCGCAAATGGCAGGATGTCATTTTTTATGGCCAAATAATATTCAATTACAGACACACAAACATCTTCTTTATCCATCAGCTGATAGGTATTTAGACTCTTTCCATAATTCGGCTATTGTAGATAACGCTGCTATAAACATTGGGGTTCGGTGCTGGATTCTTAGTTTTAAGTTAACTCTTAAGGTTATAGACATTTAAGGTCGTAAGTTTTCTATTTCTAAAAGTTTAAACCTATAATACATTTATCAGTTAATTCTGTTTTCTAATTTACGATTTTTTTTTTTTAAGATTTTATTTATTTGAGAGAGAGCTAGAGTGAGAGAGCACAAGCAAAGGGAGCTCCAGGCAGAGGGAGAGGGAGAAGCAGGCTCCCCACTGAGCAAGGAGCCTGATGTGGGGCTTGATCCCAGGACCCAAGGATCACGACCTGAGCCGAAGACAGCCACTTAACCGACTGAGCCACCCAGGCGCCCCTTATTCATTAATTCTTATTTCCACCTGTGTCTAGTCTGCTATTTAACATGCCTATTAAATCTTATAATTCGATGACTATATTTTCTTATTGCTAGAATTATTACTTGTTTTTTCAAATTTGCTTGGTCCTGAGAATGTCCTCTTCCTTTTAAGTTTCAATTCCTTCTTTTATGTCTTTAACTATCTTAAATATACTTATTTTAAGCTGTATTTACTTGATGGTTTTATTATCTGAAGTGGTTGTTTAACTTCTGTTGTTTGTTTTGTTTGTTCTATCCGCTGATTCTTTCTCATGGTGTATTGTTTTCTTGAATGTTTTGAGTTCAGATGGTCGAGTATCTTCAGACATTTATCTATAGGATCCTTGTGTGGCTTAGGTTGAAGGTGTGACCTCCAGAAAGCTTTGTATCATCAGACTGAGACATCTAAATTCACCCCCTTAGTGAAGGGGTTCCTTTACACTGCTGGTAGTATAAATTTAAGCTGGAGGACTCCATGACAGCAGACTTGTGGTTATAATTTCTCCGGGTGTACTTTTCTCCTTTTCACCCACACCCCAGTTAGAAATGGACAAGCTTGTTTCCTGGGCCAGTGAGCAAGTCCTTCCTCCCCAGTCTGCTCTTCTTTTTATGTTTAGTGCAGTGCTTCAAGGGCCTCAGCTTTATTCAAAGGAAACTCAGTTACAAATCTGTACAGGCCCAAGGCCTTACCTTCTGTCCTTTTGTGGCTCTTAAAACCTAAGTTCCCTGGTTCCCCAAAGTGGGAAGCATATGCAAGCTTCCCAGCTAGAAGCAACCATATTGGCTCATACTTTGGTTTTCAGTTCCCTCTTCTTTTGTGAATTCGTATTTTTCTGTGATTTCTAAAATTATTTTATCAACATTTCTAGGTGTTTCATGGTGGGAAGCCATATTCTGCTATGCCAAAGTCAACCATAATAAATTAATTTCATTCACTTAACATCTGAGAAAAGCAGTACCTCACGTGAAACATTTTAAACTTGCCTTGTCTCTGATTTGCAAGCTTCCATATTATCAGGACAGAGATTCCAAAGCCTTGTTAACTCCTCACTACAAAACAGACACATACATAAATACATTTTTAAGGGACCTCATCCTCCTATGCCTTAAAGTTGTAAAAACACTTAAATAGTGAATTTTTAGGTGGTGACGGAATGAGTTTTAATTTTCTACATTAATTTTTGGTATTCGGCAAATTTTCTATATAAGCATATATTTAATGATACAATCTTTTTTTTTTTTTTTTTTTAAAGATTTTATTTATTTATTTGAGAGAGAGAGAGAGAATGAGAGGGAGGAGGGTCAGAGGGAGAAGCAGACTCCCTGCCGAGCAGGGAGCCCGATGCGGGACTCGATCCCGGGACTCCAGGATCATGACCTGAGCCGAAGGCAGTCGCTTAACCAACTGAGCCACCCAGGCGCCCCAATCTTTTTTTTTAAACATTCAAGCAGAGTATAGAGCAATGAATAATTAACTGGAAGGTAACAGAAACTGAAGGATCATGGTACCTTGCAGCAACTGGAAGTGAGCTGGATCAATCTAACAGCGATTGTATTGTCTATGACATGGAAAAAATGGCAGAGCCTAGAGCCATGGATTTGGGAAGCAGGAGACAAAATGGAAGCTTATTTATCTGCATGAATCCATGTAATGGGCCCTTGAGACTGAGAGCGTGTGGTCTGTTTTAATCATCTATGTATGTACCAAACACCAAAAACACGAAAAACACATAAACTGGGAAGCTCTTACAGTAACATCTTCAAACTATTAAAAAAACGAATACCATCCCACATATGGATACAGGTTAACCTACTTTCCCATTAGAATCTTTTTGTTGGGTCCTTTCCCTAGGAAGTCCTCTGGTGCTGTTCTCTTGCGAGCTACTCTTGTTGGCTTGGTGTCTGATGTTCTGTGGTGAATGAAACAAACTGGAATTACAAATGGATAGCACACATAAAAAGTGTTTAATGTAAAAGAAAATTCAATTATTGTTTTCTTCCTATAAAAATATAAAAGCTTCCTATTATTATAGAACACTCATCAGATAGAGAAGACAAAAATGCCACACCAGGGGACAAATTACAAGGAGTGGGTATATAGCATTTTTTTTCAATAATAATAGATTAATTTGTTCTGGGAACTTAATGATAAGAAATCTGAGGTGAAAGATTCAACTAGAAGTAAATCAAAATGGTTGTATGCTTACAGAGTTCAATCTATACTTTATAATATGAAATATATACATCTATACATGTATACATCATGTAAAATAATCACGTCAAACTGTATTTTGAAATGCCTTTCTTCTCATAGTGCTTGGGTATATATTTACCTTTCTTTCACAAAACTTGGGCAGCCTTCATTTTTCCATGAGTTCCAGTTTTCTTCAGTGTTTAATATATGCTGGGAAAAACAAAGAAATTACATTTGTATAATGAAGGCCTTTGAAATTCTATTTGGTGCTAAGAAGACTATGTAAATATAAAACACATACCTCTACCATCTTTGAAAATCTTTCTCCATCAGGGGGGTTTTCAGATAGTAGCTGTGATTAGAAAGAATATACTAAGCTTTCAACAACTTTCTGCATCATAGGAGTGGTTTGTAGGCAGAGGACCAAGAAGTGTTCGTGGTCTTGTACCTGAGCTTAACTTTATCCTTATTTTCCTATTTGGGGCTGAAACAAAGAAAATTCTAAATTTCCATTTTGTTCAATCATGGGTTTGTTGCATGTTGAACTTACTTGATAAACTGATTTTGTAGTATCTTCAATCCAGAGTGATTGCTCATCAGTTAAAACATAGTTTGAACTAGGGAACAAAGCAATAAAAGCATGCTTGAGTTACAGCAATGTATATTCAATTTTAAGGCTTATATACTGTCTTATAAAAACCCAAGGCATGTAACAGATAAGTTAACCATACTAGTGTCAAATAGTGTCAAAAATTACCAAGAGAAGAACAATCACAAATGAGAGGATTATAAGAGAAAATTCTTGCACTTCATTTAGGATGGTTAGAATTGAAGACACAAAGGTGTATGAGGGAGGATGACACTCTATCAGTCTGATTAACTATGAACAGAGCAATGAGTGTTTCCTAAAATAAGAAATTTAATGTGGAATGAAAACCTCTGAGACAATATTAACATATTCCTCTCCATGTTGCACATTCAGATATATTCCTTTAAAAGGCAATCAAAACACAATGAATAAAAAATTCCCAAACCTTAGAGAAAGCTGAAGGCAGACCCAAAGTGTTAATCGGTGCTTTTTTTTTTTCTTTTTTTTTATTCTTATGTTAATCCCCATACATTACATCATTAGTTTTAGATGAAGTGTTCCATGATTCATTGTTTGTGCATAACACCCAGTGCTCCATGCAGAATGTGCCCTCCTCAATACCCACCACCAGGCTAACCCATCCTCCCACCCCCCTCCCCTCTAGAACCCTGTTTGTTTTTCAGAGTCCATCGTCTCTCATGGTTCGTCTACCCCTCCAATTTCCCCCGTTTCATTCTTCCCCTCCCGCTACCTTCTTTTTTTTTTCTTAACATATATTGCATTATTTGTTTCAGAGGTACAGATCTGAGATTCAACAGTCTTGCACAATTCACAGCGCTTACCAGAGCACATACCCTCCCCAGTGTCTATCACCCAGTCACCCCATCCCTCCCACCCCACCCCCCACTCCAGCAACCCTCAGTTTGTTTCCTGCAATTAAGAATTCCTCATATCAGTGAGATCATATGATACATGTCTTAATCGGTGCTTTTAATTCAGCTCTCACTAGCACTGGATGCTTTATAGCCAGCCAATAAATAGCGATAGACTACTGTGTCAGGATCTGAGCACTTCAGACGCATTATTCATTTAATTCTCAGAACGACGATGTGTGCTTATTAAACAGAGACCATACAGATAAAGCTTGAATTCAAACCTAGGTCTGGCTCCAAAGTCCTTGATCTTCCTACCATGCTATATTAAAACTCAACAACAGAGGATAAGAAATAACATTTTGAGTACTTGCTATGTGTCATCTTAAAAATCAAAAGTCTGAAAGAGCTAAATTGCACTCTGAGTCATGAAAGTGGGATTCAAAGCCAGCAGGTAGTAAAGGCACGTTTTTCACACAACTAATAAATGCAACATTGCTTTGCAAACTTAAAAATGCCTTTGAGTAATGGTGAGCTTGACTTCAGTTATGGGTAGGATAGATAAGAGGAAGTGGTCTCTGCTACAGGTGGAGGTACTCAGGAAGTAGAGGAACTGTTTAGGTTTTCTGAAACCCCAAAGAAACTGGAACTCCTCTGTTCTTCAAAGATTTACTTCACTTTTTTGAGTTGTAACATCCTAGACCACTCCACACCTCGTGAGAGAAGTCTTACGGGCTTAGTCTTCCAATCAGGTTTGGAGAAGGCCTGGGTGAGGTGAGCGGGGAATGGTGGAAGTCTGGAACAGAGATGCACCCACACAACTGAGGACCCCAGGAACCCCAGTGCTCAGCAGGAGAGACTTCCACTGACAGTAGATATAGTCAACATCTTCTCTCTGAAATAAATATCCTAACATCTAGAATCTCTAACAAAAGCCCCTGATTCTCTAGTGTTGCTGCAAAAGGAAGGTTTCAGGGATGTGACCCTCATGCATTAAATGTGTCTGATACATAAGAAAAATATATCAGTACGTGAGTCCTCTTTTAGAGAGGACTGTTTAGAAATCATTTACTACCCATATTAACTTACCTTTTGAATTTGACCTGCCCCTTAAGATACTGGAATAAAATGAGATACTGCAACAAGATGTGTCGACGAAAGTTACTGTCACTCAGTTGTAAATCCATCAACTAGTTGAAAAACAAGCACACACACACAAACACAAAACACATTAAATTCAAGTTTTGCCTAAAGGTACAGGTTATGCTAGTACAGAAAGGAAAGATTTTAATTAAAAAAAAAACAACAACATTCACAGAGGGCTCACTGAGTATGAGGCATTATACTGCACAGGCCCTAGCACACTGGAGCAAAGGCTTCAGATTTTTTAACCATTTTATCCCATGAGAAATTTAAATGGTGGTAGACAGCACTATTACATCTGTGGTCCTGAAGTCAAGACAAAGCAAAGCAGAAATATGCATAGGTAAAAGTATGGCTGCCACTTGCTCACATAGAAAGAAACAATGGCCAGAGAGCGGTCCATATACAGGTAACAACAAGGATGCTGCTCATTTCTGTAGCCCTACGAAGTGCCTGCAACAGAGCTGGTGCTCGGTAATAAACAAGGAATTACAAGTGAAAAATCATCTATGAGTTAAGTGGACCATTTCCTTATATTTTAGAGAAAACTATCATATTTGTATTATCACAGAATCTGCATTAGAAAGGACATGAAGGTCCCTTATGAGGAAGTTCTTCAACAACTGTGCCCCGAGGTGATCAGTAAGAATGGCCTCCAGCGTGAAGGCTGATTATGTCCCCAGAGCACTGCGGAACACTGAAGTCCATATCCACAAACATGTGCTGCTTCGGCCTTCCAGAGCTAAAGCAACAATGGCAAGCTGCCTGATTTTAAATGGAGGGGCAACCCGTACGACGCCCGAAAACCCTAGGAATGGAATCCAGTTGAAGGTCCCAAGTTCCTTTGGCTATGTTTCCATTACCCAACATTCACTAGCCACTTCTTCCTTTTTAAACGTCGTTGGCCTTCCAGTCTGCTGTGCCTCCCCTTTAGGGACTGACTCTGATTCTGTTATTTACCAGATGAACTACCCCACCCCAAACTGAATGGCACAACTCCCCGACTTCCTTTCCTGCAGGCTCCTGGGTGACTTCATCATCTCCACCCAGGCTCTCAAGGTCCTTGACAGTTCCACGGGTAGGCACAGCCTCTACTGGGGCCCCACTGCCATGGCCGAAAGCTCGAGCACAGCTGCCCCAGCTCGGAAACCTTCAACTCACAATCCTCTCACTATAGCCTCCTATTCTTCCAGTCTCTCACTCAGCTGTCCCAAGACCTGACTGAGACCTTCAGTCCCTTGAACCCTCTATTTCTACCTGTCAGTTCCATTCTGTTTTTACTGTAACCCTATTTTGGATGAGATAAGGGGTCAGCAAACTTTTCTTAGACAGTAAATATTTTAGGCTATGTGAGCCAAGGGGCATATTATAAGATATTACACAAGTACTTTTGTAAACATTAAAATGAAAGAAAAAAAACCCAACAAAACAAGCAGTGGGCCAGATTTGGCCTGTGGCTGCAGTAGGCTGACCCCTAGTCCTGACTTTTTGGTTTATCTCTTTAACCACTTTGTCGCCAACTTCCTCAACACCTTTGTGCCACACTTCTGTCACATCTACGGTGCAAACTGACAACCCCAGATCAAACTAAGTTACTTACCTTCTATCAACACTAAGGCTTCCCATGCAGGCTGCAGGTGGAACTGCTTGAAAGAAAATACACACCATACAGCTCTGCAGATGGGAGCACCTCTATGCTGCTGCCTCCAACTTCAAACTCTGGTCTCTACTCAGCGATCTTTCTTTTTTTTTTTTTTTTAAGATTTTATTTATTTGCGAGCGAGGGAATGAGAGACAGAGAGCATGAGAGGGAGGAGGGTCAGAGGGAGAAGCAGACTCCCCGCCGAGCAGGGAGCCCGATGTGGGACTCGATCCCGGGACTCCAGGACCACGACCTGAGCCGAAGGCAGTCGCTTAACCAACTGAGCCACTCAGGCGCCCCTCAGCGATCTTTCTTGGAGACTGGAGACAAGTCTGTTATTCTCTGCTCTTCTCCACAGCAATTACTGCAAACCCTTTTCGACTTATCACAAACATTACTTAACCACCCTCTCACTCTCAGTCCATAACTACTGACACCTTCAATGAGAAAAAATTCATTAAACTGGAAGTTTTAGCTTCACGCACATCCTTGCTTCCTCTGTCTTGACATCTTCATTACTAAAGGTAACCCTTCCATCTGGACATCCCAATCTCCCTAAGTTAACTGAGTCCCATCAGTTAACTGTCCTGGTGCCTGTTACCTTCCACCCTTTCTTCTTTCCAAGCTCTTTTCCATTAGCATTAAGTAACTTCCCTCATAGAGATCCTCAGCCTCCCTTCATCCTCCCTGAACAGCCAAAATTCTTCAAAGAACTGGCTATATTCACGGTTTCCAATTCACCCCTCAACCTGCTAAAATCTGTGGCTTCCTGGTTCACCAATTCACTGACAGTGTTTTTGCCAAGATCACTAATGACTTACTTGTTGTTAGATTCAGTTGAACAACCCTCCCTCGCCCACCCAACCCGGCCCCACGAACACTTTTTTTTTTTCCCCCCACAAATCCTCATCCTTCTTGATATGCTTGGATTCCACTGAGGTCATACTTTTCTAGTTTTTCTCCAATCTCACTGGCTACTCTTCAATCTTCTTCCTCTTCCCTAACTACCCCTTAAATTTAATTGGTTTTCTTGAGGATTCAGTCTGAGGTTTTCTTTCCTTTCCTGTCTATATTTTTCCTTGAACTACCAAATTTAAGCTGGCAACTATACTATATACCAAATCTATACTCTCAATCTAGATTGTGTTCCTAATCTCCACATCTGTATACTTAAAGAAGCTACTACATATCTCTATTTGAATGTTCAACTGACACTGGATCAGATTTCATGTTCAAGGGAAAACACACCAGTTTTCCCCACAAAGCCTGCTCTTCTCCACTGCTGGCTAGTTCAGTAAGAGGCTCCACCATCCATTTGCCTAGGCAACTCTAGGAAGACTGCCTGGAGAAAGCACAACAATATACCACAGGAGTAAATCTCTAGTTGGAGTATGCAAGAAGAAAGAAACAGGAGATACCAAGACTCTAAGCCCAGTAAGAAACTGGCCTGTCTGAAGACTGTAAGTAGTTCAACCAGTTGGGAGTGAGGACAAACAAGCCTCCTGGCTTGAAGAAATGAGCTGAAGTGGCTAGGCGCTGCGTAAGAACTCTTCATTTATCTCAGGCTTTAAGTCCCCCCACATTTATTTATGTTGGAATATATTTTTTGAGGGGAACAATGGACTGAAAATAGGAGTCAACAAGACTGAATCAGAGGTGGGAAGGGACCAGTGTGATCATTCAAGCTAAGTGCTTCACATTATGCTTATGAAAACCAGGACCTCTGCAAGATCACAAGGCTAGTTTGTGACACAGCTGGGACTAAAACTGACACACTCAACTGTACTCTTTCTTCCATAACATATATTTTCTAAGTTCGACTTTTCTTTGGTTATTTAAAAAAGGACACCATTTATGTCATGCAATGGGTCAAATATTTCTTTGTTGTCTTTGTTTTCTGAACAAAGGGCCTTTTATCGTCCTTAGCTTTTACTGCACGTCTCAGCTCAGGCCTTAGCATACCTGATTATTATTCTAAACCTAAAAAGGATCATGCTATTCTTCTTAGTTATTTTTATGTGCCTTTCTGTCAATAAACTGTACATGTAAATAATATTCCTGGTAAAATTAAACTGAAGTATGAAATCTTCCATTTCTGTCACTTTACTGAAAGTACTTTAAAAATCTGTACTAGAGGGCGCCTGGGTGGCTCAGTTGGTTAAGCGACTGCCTTCGGCTCAGGTCATGATCCTGGAGTCCCGGGATCGAGTCCCACATCGGGCTCCCTGCTCAGCAGGGGGTCTGCTTCTCCCTCTGACCCTCTCCCTCTCGTGCTCTCTGTCTCTCATTCTCTCTCTCTCAAATAAATAAATAAAATCTTTAAAAAAAAAAATCTGTACTAGAAAAAATATTAAGAGCATTCTCATTAAAATATTACTGACTTGTCATTATTAACACATTAGCTGTATCAAATTATGAAAAATTTTAAATTTCAAAAAAGTACAGTTAAGTAATATAACATTCATGTCCCCCTATCCAGTTATATATCAAATCCTAACATTTTTACTTGTTCCACATTTGTCAAAATAGTTATTACTGAAACTGGTGAAGCCTCCTCTGTAACCTCCCTCTCCTGCTCCCCCTCCTTCCCTCTACTATGGTAAATGCTACCATGTATATGGTGTTCATGATTCTCATGCATATTTTATACTATTACTACATAACATACTGAGGTATTTTGCATGTTGTCAAACTCTAATTACATATTACTCTGCAATAAGCTATTTTCACATGACATTATGTTTGAAATTTATACAACTTAATGCATGTAGCCCTAGTGCAGGGGTTGGCAAATTTCTGCGAAGGACCAGTTAGTAAATTCTTTTAGGCTCTGTGGATCATATGGTCTCCGTCACAACTACTACTTTCTGCTGTGGCCGTGCAGAAGCAGCCGCAGACAACACCTGGATGAACATACAGCAGCGGTGGGCTCCACTAAAACTCATTTATAAAAACAGGCGGGAAGCCAGATTTGCTGACCCCTGCTCCAGTGAACCCACTTTCAGTGCTTTGTAGAACTCTACTGCGTACATTTACTGTGATTTACCACTCAGTCTCCTGTTTATGAACTTTCAGGTTGTTTCCAAACTTGCACTTACAAATACGTAATTTACAAATAATGAATCTTCTTCTGTATTTCCTTGTGCATGTGTGTGATTCTCTAGAGGCCACATCGAAGAACAAAAGTTTTAATTTTGCTAATTATAAAATTGCTCTGCAAGTGGTTGTATCAATTTATACTTCAACCAGCAGTGTATGAAAGTGTCCTTTCGGGCGCCTGGGTGGCTCAGTTGGTTAAGCGACTGCCTTCGGCTCAGGTCATGATCCTGGAGTCCCGGGATCGAGTCCCACGTCGGGCTCCCTGATCAGCAGGGAGTCTGCTTCTCTCTCTGACCCTCCCACCTCTCATGCTCTCTATCTCATTCTCTCTCTCAAATAAATAAATAAAATCTTAAAAAAAAAAAAAAAAGAAAGTGTCCTTTCCCACAACTTTGCCAATACCATTTATTGTCAGGCTTTTTTGGTTTTTGTCAATTTGGTTAAGTATGAAACGAATATCTCATCATTTCAAATTTTTTGGCTACTAGAGATGGTTTGCATCTTTTATAAGCTTTTCAGCTATTGAGGTTTCTCTAGCTGTAAGCCACCTGCACATACCATCTTTCCAGTTTTCCACTGGCTTGTCGTTTTATCAACAGAATGTTCAGAATATTAATCTTCATCATACAGGTGATAAATATCTTCTAGTTTGTGGCTGTCTTTTCACGTTGTCTATGGTATCTTTTACTGTTCCATACTTTTACATTTTTATATTAAATGTATTGGTCTTTCCCCTCATGACTGGTGCTTTTTGTGACTCAAGAAATCTTTCCCTACTCCAAGTGTACATATTTTACATATATTTTTAAATGTTTCAAAGTTTTGCTTTTCTCATTTAGACTTTTAATTAACCTGGAATTGAGCTTTGTGCATATAACAAGGTATGAACTGGATTTATTTTTTTCCAAATGGATGACTTGTCCAAGCAACATTTAATAAGAATAATCCATCTTTTCCTCGCTAATTTGTAATGTAACTTTTGTGTATCAAACTTTCCAGTTTGTGCTTTCTAATGTTCCAGTGTTTTTCCTTCTTTATACTGTACTAATAATTACTTCACTGTTTTAATTATTAGAGCTTTACGGGTTTTAATATCTGATAGAGCAATTGTTTCCAATTTCTTCCGATTTTTCTTACTTCCTCTTGGCTTTTTCATAAGAACTGTAGTATCAACTTTTAAAGTTTCCTCAAAATTCACATTTGAATTTGATTCAAAATACACTAAATTTATGTGGATAAATGGCATTGGGTTTTCCTATAAGTGTACTCATACCTCTCCATTTTTCTAATTTTCTCCATGAAGATTACTCCTAGGCATTAGTTTTCATTGCTAATTTGACTTACATTTTGTAATTGGTTACTTATAGGAACACCATTGATGTTTCTCTTGTAACCTTGCTGAAGCCTCCTTAATTCTACTAATAGTTTGCTGGTTCTCCTGGATTTTCTCTATAGACAATTATATTGTCTTCCAATAGGGACAGTTCAGTTTTTTCTCTTCAGTAATTATAACTCTTCTTTTTTCTTATTGAAATGACTAGGTCCTTCCACTATTATGCTGAACAGAAATATGGTTAGTAGACATCCATGCCTTGTTCTTGAATTTACTAGGAATATTTCTGAAAGTTAGATCATTATGTATGATACTTGCCACTGGGTTTTTATTAATTCCCTTAGGTTAGGAAAATCCCCTTCCACTTCTGATTTGTTTTTGTATTGAATATTAGATTTAACTGTAAGAATTTTCTTGGCATCTGAGATGACCATATAGTTTTTAAATATTTAAACCTTTAAACCTTAAGGCTGTTAATTTGGTATTACCATCTTTCTGATGTTGAACTTACATTCCTAGGATAAATCCTATTTAGTCTCTACTTAAAAAAAATAACTACTTTAGATTTGTTGAGTTAAAAAATTTTTTTTTCATCTCTATTTGTGAGACTGATACATATATACTTTTTTTCCTGTTTTATTCTTATTGGGATTTTATTTAAAAGTTACATCAATCTCATATTAAGGACCTGGTTCCTTTTCTTCTTCTAACCTCTGAAAATTTTCACTCATCTATTCCTTGAACTGCTGGTAATATGTGAGGAAAAAAATCTGAGCCTGATATCATTCGAAAGGTGTCATTTCAACTACATTTCTCTAATAGTTATTTGTTTATTCAAGTTTTCTATTTCTTTGTGAGTCTGGTGATTAAATTTTTCTAGAGTTACTATTTCATTAGATTTAAAAAGGTATTAGCAGAAGTTGTTCAGAATACATTCTCTTACATATTTTCAGTATTTCTATATTTTCAATTACGCCCATTTTTATTAATCTTACTAATATTGTTTACTGGTACCTTTTCACTTTTTTTCGTCAGGCCTGCTCTATAAAATTTTTATAAAACTTGTTTCTATACAATTTTTCTTCTAAAAAAATGGCTTTTGGTTTTACTAAAGTGTTCTATATTTTCTTTGTTCTACTTCATCAATTTGTGCAATTATTATAGTTACCTTATACTTCCTTAAGATTCTGTACCTAGCTTCTTGAATGGTATTCTCAATTCATTTGTCATACTTAAATTTTTCATTAATGCATTTAAAGCTGTAATTTACTCTTCTCACTTTATTTGTAACCCACACATCTGACATATAATACAGTTTTGCTGTATAATATCTTTATAACAAATTTAGAGTTTCCATTTTGAGTTCCTCTTCAACTCCTGGGGAAAGCTTTTCATGTTTCTATATATTTACCTCCTTTTAAGCCATCCTTTTTATCATTCTAATTTAACTGCACTATGGCCAGAGAATATGTTCTGCATGATATAGAATCTTTCAAATTTGCTAAGATTTCCTTTATGGCCTAGTACACAGTCAAATTTTGTGAATGTTCCATATGTATTCAAACAGAATAATTACCTCTATTTGTTGTGTACAGGTTTCCATATATACTACAATAAGCTTATTACTTTTATTGTTCAAATCTACCATACACTTAATACTGGTCTGCTTGATCCATCAGTAAATCAAGATTACTTTTGTTGTTCAAATCTTCCATATACTTACTAATCTTTAGTCTGCTAGTCTGCTCAACCCATCAGTTTTGATGAAGGCACTTTAAAATAACCCATTATAATTGATGATCTGCCAACTTCTCATAATTTTACAAGTTTTCTCTTAATAGATTTTGAGTGCATATGAATGCATGACATCTTCTTGGTGACTCGTTAATGTAGTATCTTTTATCCTACTTAAGCTTTGTGCCTTAAATTCTATTTTATTTGGTATTTATGTAGCTTTTGTTGTTCTTGTTGGTGTGTCTCTTTCCATCCTAACATTTCAACCTTTTTGAATAGTTTTAAGGCATATATCCTATGTGGATAGAAATTATAACATGCTCCCATATTCCATTTGTTAAATTTCTCCTGTGTTCTTTTCCATGTAAGTTTTAAGTTACTTAGGTCTGTTTTTCTTCTTTTTTTTTTTTTTTGGAGATTTTATTTATTTATTTGACAGAGAGACAGCGAGAGAGGGAACACAAGCACGAGGAGTGGGAAAGGGAGAGACGCAGGCTTCCCGCCAAGCAGGGAGAATGATGCGGGGCTCGATCCCAGGACCCTGAGATCATGACCTGAGCCGAAGGCAGTCGCTTAACCAACTGAGCCACCCAGGCGCCCCTATTTTTCTTCCTTCTTAATGCAACCCTCTGGAATTACAAAGCTCAGCTATGTACTGAAAATGAACTAGGAAGGATACAATTCTAAGACGCAAAACTCTTTAAAAGGAAACTGCTGCTCCCTGGAAGACAAATATACCAATGACAACTGAGTACATGGGAAGCTGAAAGCCATCTGTATAGATGTGAATCTATGTTTTACTCTTGAGCCTTTAGTGAAATAGGCTCTTACATGCCTTATCTGAGCAGTTAGAATGTTTCCTTTCCTTGGAATATAAGTGTCCTGTATAATCTCTAGTTTGCCTAACAACTTCTGATAGAAATAATCTATCAGTCTTAATAATTTAATAATTTCTTCTGTTCACTGAGTATTAGGCTCATTTTTTTTTCTTTTTTTGTGAAAGCCCACTGAATTGTGGGTCAGGGAGCAGGAAATCAGGCAGCTGTCTTTCTGATGCCTAAGTAGTATGGCTGCAGGAGTTGCAGATTTCTCAAAAACAGTAATGAGTATACGAGTATATCGTACAAAACTCTAGTCAACTGTGTGTCTTGAGAGATTTCTAGGAAAGTATAAAATCTCTCAAGTATACTAGAGTTCCTTCTTAAATTGTATAAAGGCACCACTAAGTTCTTTTTTTTTTTTTTTTTTTTGAGAGCACGTGCATGTTCGGGGGATGGTGGTGATGGTGGTGGTGTGGAGGGGAGAGGGAGAGAGAGAATCTCAAGCAGCCTCCCTGCTGAGCGTGGAGTCTGACACAGGGATTGATCTCAGGACCCTGAGATAATGACCTGAGCCAAAATCAAGAGTTGGATGCTTAACCGACTGAGCCACCCAGGTGCCCGAGCACCACTAAGTTCTTATATTTCTGGGAGAGCTGTGAAAAACTCTTCTTAGACGATTAAGAAAGAAATAAGCCAAAACTCCAAACGCTTTGAATATATCCATTTTCTCCCCAGACTGGGAGAAATATAGGTTCCAGAGTCATTATTTTAGAAAGAGTGCCATCATTTAAACTTTTTAAATTTTCAAATGTTGGATGTTGAATTAGGGTTTAGCAGACTAAACTGTAAAATAGGTATTAAGGAGGGCACATATTGCATGGAGCACTGGGTGTTATACGCAAACAATGAATCATGGAAACTACATCAAAAACTAATGATATAATGTATGGTGACTAACATAATAAAATTTCAAAAAAAATTGTAAAATAGTTTTCTACCTGGAATAGGTTCATATATCTTATTCAACTAAATTATCAAACATTTGGTTTCTGAGGAGAAAAAGAATATATAAACTATTACATAAGAACTAAATTATAAACTTAAATAGTATTCCTATTTACTAATAATTTTTTTTAAACTTTCCTTTGAAAAAAAAAAGTTAAAAAAATGAAAAATCTAGTTTTAGTTTAAGGATCTCAGTGTCCCTGCTGAGTTATAGGATAAAGAAAGGTATGTTCACAGTTATGAATATACTGACTACTTCATGCTTTTGTGTAAATCATGACTATGTAAAATGAGAGTTGTCATTTCTAAAGGAGCAAACATTTTAATATTATTAATAATTATTAATTTCTATTAATAATTAGCAGAAATGATTACTAGTTTCTATTACTCTGGCTAATGACATAGCAAGGTTGGTATTTTCTCATTCTATCTTTGCTCTTATCTTTATCTTATCAATTAACCAGTCTCCTCTACCAACTCTTTTAGACTTTGTCCTTCTTCAGAATCAGGCTCCAAATCCATGGCCTACATTGGCAGGGTACCTTTTATACCATTTCTTTCTTTTTTTTTTTTTTTTTTAAAGATTTTATTTATTTATTTGACAAAGAGAGAGACAGCGAGAGCAGGAACACAAGCAGGGGGAGTGAGAGAGGGAGAAGCAGGCTTCCTGCCGAGCAGGGAGCCCGATGTGGGACTTGATCACAAGACCCTGGGATCATGACCTGAGCCGAAGGCAGACGCTTAACGACTAAGCCACCCAGGCGCCCCCTTTTGTACCATTTCTTTAGCCCTTCCTGGATGGCTGCCTGGCAGCACCAGAGAATAGACTTTATCTTGCTTGCATAACCATAGCTTGAATCACACACAGAGGGGATTCTAAAAATAACAGAGTGATGAGTATGCTCTAAATTTTCCAGTATGCTCAATGATACTTAAAGAGCGACCCTATTTGTCAGGCCCACAAAGTACAGAAGTGTCACAATAAAGAGCACAGCTCATGCCTCCCACTTTGAGGACCACTTCAGATAGATTTTATTCATATAAAAAGGTTTTAATAACTGCATTATCTTTTCAGATGGGTGGGTGCACCCACATGCTAAAACTGACATAAATGTCAGCAAAACACTTCAAATTGCTAAGTTTGTGAAGCCCTAAAGATTCATCAATGCCTTCACTGCCCATAGCAGAGATAGGCAAACATCCAAATAAAACTCTGAAAAATAAAGTACCCAAAAGTTTGTACATAATTCAACTGACGTGTCTAGACACATTGTCTATAGTTTATACAACAATGAGATCTATAACCTGGTCTCTCTCCTCATGAAATATTAATGGAGGCCAATGAAGTTTCCATTTACTTTCCATTCCTCAGTGGCAACCCAAGGCCCACCATTGATGTGCCTTGTATTTGATTATTTCAAAGCCCAAATCAAGTCTGTCAAACCATTTTAATCACAGATGTAAGAAGCCCTACCAGCTGACTCAGATGGGCAGTGTCAAGACGTAAGGCTCGATGACTGATTTACATCAAGTTTTGTTAGTAGAAAATACCGCTCCAATCCTGCTGAGAGCTGTTGAGTCCTTATATGATTTTTAAAATATAAGACCTTCTTCCATCTTGGAACTAAAAGAAAATGTCAGCCCCTGCCTATTTAACAGCCTCTGCTATCAACTTTCTTCTCTCAAGGCATAGAGTCCAACAATCTAGTTTCTATTTAAATTTCAGACCATGATAATGACCTACAAGAACCTCACTGTAAAGTCCTGGAATTTGCTGGAGAGCTGGCTCTATCTCTGGCCTGCAGACAAAGAAAACTAAGCCATGTTCTAGAGCTGTCCAAAAACTTCCCAGACCTGTTTAAAGGGAGGCTCCCATGAAACAACTAATGAGACAAAATTATAGGATACGGATTAGGCTGTTTGTTCCTAAGTAAGCTGTAATATGTGTCATAAAGGAATACACCCATCTTTGCATTCACTGCAAAGATTCAACCTCGGATACCTCTCAAATGGATACAGAAAGTACAAAAAAGTTAAGGCAGAACAACTTTCTGCCAGGAATGCTTTTTTAAATGACCAAAAGTCTTTGAGAGTTCTGCACACAAAGCAGAGTCTGGGCAGGTTGTTAATTTTCTTTTCTCCATGAACAAGAATGGCCTTCATGACCACACTAGGATCAGTAGTTTGGGACTCTGGGCAGCCACCCTGGTAACTGCTGGCTGCCAAATATTCCACCTGATCTTTTCCATTTGGAAACTGAGTCTCAACTGCACAGGGAACAGGAGTTAGTGTTGTGAAGAAGTGGGCAATCCTGATGTCTACACCTAGTTACTAGTAGTACTCTTTTCTATGAGAACTCAAAGATACCAGAATACATTCTTTTAACTATCATGTTAATATCATGGTACTTAAATATTTTAAAATGTTGGTTCTGCTTTTACATGCTACATAGTGCTGAAGGAGGAATCTCTATAATACCAGTGCCTTTCACGTGGGTATGATAAATTGGACAATTAGAGGTGAAATTCTCCCTTAAATATTTCTGAGTATGACTCTGGACTAATATTAAGGAACAGGTACTTCTCCACCAAAAAAACCAAAAAGAAACAAAAAACCCCAAAGTCCTCAGCACTACATTTAGTGACTGCTATTGTTGAATTATTTTACTATGCTAACAAGAAAACTGTGTTGTTAGAACTTAGTGTTTGCAATCATACCCAAGGCAGCATAAAAAAGTGGCCCTTGAAAATTACAATACCACTTGTTTCTAGGGGAAATATCCCTCTTTGAGAAAGAAGGTATGATAACTTACAAAGACACCCACTTTATTTGTAGAACCCATGCCTACCTGTGGTTACCATATAACTGGCCTGCCTAGAACTCTAAAGGTTGTATCATCCTTTCCATGCACTGATCCTGATTCTCCCTCCCTAAGGAAAAGTATGATCACATTCATGTAAGCAAAACACAATGCTTCTGGGTAATAACATTCCCATTAGATGTGCGACTATATCAAATGGATTTAAAACATCATGTAAAGTATTATAGAGATGTGGAAGGCTTCTTTCAGTGGAACAGGAAAACTTATAAAATGGTGTATACTTTTCATTAAAAGTACAGGTAGTGCACGACACATATTTTCACTTGGATACTGAGTAGTAAACACTGGAAATACTGTAAAAATATGAAGAATGTGCAAGAAGGGTTCTTATACAGATCTAAATTTAAGATAAAATTGTTGCTTAAGAGGCAGTAAAGAAGAAAACTGAAGATACAAAACATTACATGCTTCATGTTCTCTTTGTTACAATTCTCTGTGCCTTTTCTCTTTTCCATATTATAAAGTATGAAGCTTCTCAAAGCTGCTTTTACCCCTCATGGTGTTAAGTAACAGAATTCCAGAGCTTAACCCTGGAAAGCTCATGTTCTCCTAACTGCTAGTCAAAGAAAGCTCCAGAGTCAATAAAGAAACGACTCAGAGAGCCAGTTCTGAGACCAAGTGGTAAATGGAAACCAGTACAAAGGCACAGATTTTATACTCCAATGTGGAGATTTCTCTCAAAGTGTGTATTCTTGCTGTTTTCTATTATTAAAATGTCCTTGGTAATGTTATTTATACAAAGAACTTTAACAACATCCAGAGTTTTGAAGCAGCTGTCATGTCCTGAAAAATGTTACTTGTAACTCCTAAAAGTATACAGAACTTTCACTGGTTTTATTTTGGAAGTTTTTTGCCCCAGTATTATTTAAATAGACATCTAAGCTTTCTGAAGTGTGTCTTTAGGAAGGTTCTTTGTTAAAGCTAGAAGAGCTTTGGGATTTTCTTCCCCTCTTCTAAATAGGATAAAACAAAAATTTTTTCTTTATTCAACCAAAGAGTTTTTATATGTTTCAATTAATAAATATGGCCAGATTTAAAAAAAAAATCCATTCTGATAATCTGTCTTAAATCTGTTTACACTTGCTATTACTGATATATTTGGATTTATTTCTACCTGTTTTTTTTTTTTTCCCCCTCCCTTCCTGCTATCAGTTGGGTTTACAAAATAGTCTATATTCCTTCCTGTGCCCCCTTTAGCTCTTTGCTGTTTAAGAGCTACAGGTTGTTTTCTTTTCTTTTTTTTTTTTTTTTTAAGATTTTATTTATTTATTTGACAGAGAAAGACACAGCGAGAGAGGGAACACAAACGGGGAGTGGGAGAGAGAGAAGCAGACTCCCTGCCGAGCAGGGAGCCCGATGCCGGACTCGATCCAGGGACTCCAGGATCATGACCTGAGCCGAAGGCAGTCGCTTAACCAACTGAGCCACCCAGGCGCCCCTACAGGTTGTTTTCTTTTGGTGGTACTCTTTTAATACATATGATGAAGTCTAAAGTTATTCAGTATTTCTTTCCTCCTCCAGAAGATTATGAAAATTGAAGTATATGCTTAAATTGCTCATTAAACATCTGTTTTTCCTTCCCATGTTATTATTGTCATCTAGTTTAAATTCCACAATAGGATTTTTAAAAATCAGTTTTTATGACAGTTTTGTTTTTAATCAATAAATTTACTGTTTTTCCATTTTTGTGGTCACCACTGCTTTCTGTATCCCACTCCTTTCTTACAGGTTCAATTTCCTTCTTCCTGGAGAACATCCTTTAGTAGTTTTTATTTTTTTTAAGATTTTATTTATTTATTTGAGACAGAATGAGAGACAGAGAGCATGAGAGGGAGGAGGGTCAGAGGGAGAAGCAGACTCCCGCTGAGCAAGGAGCCCAATGCGGGACTCGATCCCGAGACTCCAGGATCATGACCTGAGCCGAAGGCAGTGGATTAACCAACTGAGCCACCCAGGCGCCCCCCTTTAGTAGTTTTTAAAAAAGAGGGTCTTGAGTGGTATGTTTTCCTGGTCAATGAAAATGTGTATTTGCCCATAGTCTTGAATGAATTTAGCTGGGTATGAAATTCTAGATTGATAGTCCTGTCCTCTCCCCTTAGTACTATAATTCCTCACTGTCTTCTGTCCTTTCTAGTATATTTGTCTTTTTTCCCCCCTTTGGTGGTTTTTAAGGTTTTCTCTTTATCCCTGGAGTTATAGCATGATATTGAAGTATGAATTTAACTTTCATTATCCTGCTGGTAGTTGTAGCATATTTTTAATCTGAGAACTTGGTATTACCTTTAATTCTTTTCAATATAGTTTTCCCACCATTCCCTCTATTTTGTTCTTTAAAAATCCTATTGGATATTTGCTGGAATTTCACAATCAACCATGCATTGCTCTTAACTGCTCCTTCAAGTTAACAAACCCCACCCCCGTTTCTGTGTGTTCTAGGTGAACTTCTTATCATTATCTTCTGGTCACTAGTTCTCATTTCATCTATATCCAATCTATAGTTTAATTCTGTATATTCTGCTTTGGTTTTGATGATCACATTTTTCATATCTAAGTCTCTCAATTAGTTGTCATATTCAACCATTCTATTTCATTTCTGCCTGTTTCAGTTTCACAGTTTATTCATTCTCAGTGGATGCTATATCATCAATTATCTCTGATTATCTAAAACATTTATTTTAAAGTTTTTAAAGTCACGGTCAAGCCGTCTATCTGGAATAAATATATGTATATCCCAATAGTTGATTTGGTTGGTGATCTTTCCTAGTATTGAATTTCTTTATGAATTTTGGAATTGCAATGTATCAGAGTTTTGAATGAGAGCCTTTTGCTTTGTTTACTTCTTCTTTCTCCCTGTGTACATCCTTTCTTGTCAGTAGTTTTGCATTTGCTTCCACCAGAGCCCCTGGAGTCAAGTTTGGAAAAAGTCTTGTGATGAATTTCTGAAGCCAACTATTTCATTGGTATATTATGTATATCATATATCCAGTCCAGAGCAAGCTGACACAAAGCTTGACACAAAGCTGTGTCTTTGTTATCCCTTCACCCACAGCTTCCTATGAATCCACAGCCCCAGGCAGAAGATTGGTAACATTTTTTCTTAGCTTCTTTTCAAAAGTGGGTAAAGTTCTACCCCAGTTCCCGGCTTCAAGCAATGAATCTGGCTCTGGTCCCTGGTCCCACATGAAACACACTGGTGTCTATCACTTGTAGCCAAACTCTTGGGTGCCACCACCTGCTTGGGACGGGGCCAGCAGGCCCGAGACTTCAGTTTCACCCACTACTTGGTGTTTCTAGTCCATTAAGATATTTTTCTTGTTTCTGGAGGGCCAGCTTTGTCTTTTGGTTTTCTCATTATTTATTTATTTATTTATTTTTAAAAGATTTTATTTATTTATTTGACAGAGACACACTGAGAGAGGGAATACAAGTAGGGGGAATGGGAGAGGGAGAAGCAGGCTTCCCACGGAGCAGGGAGCCCGATGTGGGGCTCGATCCCAGGACCCTGGGATCATGACCTGAGCCGAAGGCAGATGCTTAACAACTGAGCCACCCAGGCGCCCCGGTTTTCTCCTTTTATATTTTACCTCCCATTTCTATGTGTTTGGAGCAAAGGGAGTAAGTCAAAACATACACTTAATGTGCCATTTTGACTGGAAAATTTACATAATCCCTTAGCATTGTATCTGAACAAAATTTACTGATTAAACTGTATAAATAAAATTATCAGGGAATGTTTAAACCCCTTATTTGTACCTAAATGACAAACTAATTACAAAATATTGTTTTCATAAATGCAAATTAAATCCTAACTCGAGGTTCAAAATATATACACCTAAAAACAATTAAACTGCAAAATAAGCCTACAAAACAGACAATGCAGAACAACTTCTTTCACCTCTGGAACCAAATTAGTCTTACTTGTGCAAGGAATTCACAGGACTCTCAAACTAATACTTATCAGCTTTAACCAAAAATAAACATTTCTATGAAACTTAACTTAAAAATATCAGTTAAATACAAAAAAAAACACCACTATTTATTATGCTTAGTAAAAAAGAAAAATTTATACCTTTTCACTTGTTAAAAATTTTGCAAAATATACATGTTCTCCTCCTGTTTTTAATTCTTCCATCTTTTTCCTGGAGGCCTGAGTGTCATCTAATTTATAACTCTTAAAAACAGCTAGAACTTCTTCAGAATACTGCAAAGTAGAAATACCAATTAGTTTTATTTGGCATTGTTGCCCAATAATTTTTTTAGTGCCTTTCTATATCAAAATACCTAGAATTTACTCATAGTTAACCACGTATGCACACTGTAAAGCACATTAAACAAGAAAAAACTATGATGGCAAAATGGGATTAAAACTACTTGATATGAAGAGTTCATGGTATTGTCAAAGAAGGAATAAACTCTCTACTCCTGAAAAAAGGTAATTTCTTATGCAGTTTGTGTAAGCGGCAAACAGAGAAAGTAATGCTTCGAAAGTACACAGAAATTTACCAGTGAAATTAGATGTTTAATCAGCTGTGGAAAATGCTCAAGCATTTCTTGTGCTAAACGTTGTGACCAAATAAAACAATGATGTCAAATCCTATCGGATTTGTTCCCCCAGTTGGGGAACAATTCTGGATGATTTCTCACTCATCACTTAATTTGAACACATACCGTGCTACTTTTAAGAGCTACCTATTTACCTTGGATTTTGACTACAACCAAAAAGGACAACTGATATTTAAGTAGCCAAGTAAAAGAAATAAAGAGAATTCTTATAAAACAAGAACTACCCAGTTTTTTTTTCCTGATAGTATGTTAAACTTTATTTTTTTTTTTAAGATTTTATTTTTAAGTAATCTCTACACCCCAAGTGGGACTTGCACTTACAACCCTGAGATCAAGAGTAGCATGCTCTACTGACTGAGCCTGCCAGGGTGCCCATAAGCTTGTTAACCTTAAAAATAAAACTACCAGGGGCGCCTGGGTGGTACAGTCTTAAGCATCTGGCTCTTGGTTTCAGCTCAGGTCATGATCTCAAGGTCCTGATATCGAGTCCCATCTCAGGCTCTGTGCTCAGGGTGGAGTCTGCTTGAGATTCTTTCTTCCTTTCCCTCTGCCTCTCCTGCTTGTGTTCCCCCTCTCTCTAAAATAAATCTCTTAAAATAAAATTAAACCGCCAGTTATTTCACCAGCAAAAAAAAAATGTGTTTATTTCGGAATAGCTAAGAATTGTAATCTTGGACAAGCAAGCTGCAGGTCCGGGAAAACAAAGACGACTGCTCTTTTATAGAGGAAAGGAGGAGTTAGGAGGGACTGTTATAAACTAAAAGTCCATTGGAGTAAACTGGGAGTTCCAAGTATGGTGGCTTCTCATTGGCTGAGCTGTGACTGCCTCTCATTGGCTGGGCTGTTGCTGGGAGAGGAAGAAATCTTCCTTTCTTCTGTTGGGATAGTAAAGTACTTTGACTGGCAAGGTCTATCTCTTCCAGCTGGCTCTGCAAATGACAACTAGTGCTGAATGTGAGAGTCTCCCTGCTGGCTTCCTGATTCCATTTTATTTTATTTTTTAAAGATTTTATTTATTTATTTGACAGAGAGAGAGACAGCAAGAGGGGAACACAAGCAGGGAGAGTGGGAGAGGGAGAAGCAGGCTTCTTGCTGAGCAGAGAGCCAGATGCAGCGCTCGATCCCAGGACCCTGGGATCATGACCTGAGCTGAAGGCAGCCGCTTAACAACTGAGCCACCCAGGCGCCCCACTCCTAATTCCATTTTAAATGAGGTTTCCTTCTATTAATTTTCATAGGCTATATGGCTCATATGGTCTCAGTTACACTACTCAAGTCTGCCATTACAGCACACAAACAGCTACAAGTATTAGCATGGGTGTGTGCCAATATAACTCTCTACAAAAACAGGCAAAGTCTGGATTTGGCCCATGGCCATTAGTTTGCAACCCTCGTTCTAACAGGATACTTGAAATAACTTTGTGCAAAGACAAGACAATATATTCGACAAAAATTCATCAATTCATGTTGACAATACTATGTAGAGACAAACAAAAAACCCAAGGCTGTAATTATGAACTTTTAAATCCCTAAGTCATTTATAAACTACTCCACAAAATCAGTGGTTTAACATTATGAAATAGGCATAAAAATGTACGAGGTAAAATTATATAATAAAAAGCATGCTGGATAAGAGTCAAGTTTTGCCTCTGCCATTAACTGTAAAATATTGGGTTTTGGGTAGTCTATGATTGGCAACTCACCTTAAGAAAAGTTTTCCATGAAATCTTCTCATAGCATTGCACAGGGTTCCTGAAGTAATCCTGAAGTGACCAGAATTTTCGATACAGGTTGTAATCAATCGGAATGGAGCTAATAAAATAAATGTTATGTTAAAGAAATCACTTAAGTTCTTTTAGAAATATCTAAGTGCTCCTAACTTTTCTTAAGTTATACACCCCTTTAAGAAGCTGACGAAAGCTATAGCTCCTTTCCCCACAGAAGTGCATATTCATACTTATACAAACTTTTATAAACAATTTCAGGGGATTCATAGACCCTAACAAGACCCACTTTATCTAGAGTGGTAGAACCCCTGAATTGTGGCCCAATACATGATTATTCAGAATTAAAGACTGTTTCTCAACCTCTCTTGCAGCTAGGTGTGGCCCCGTAGTTAAATTCTGGCTGGTTGGGAGTAGAAGTCATATGTGCAAATTTTGGGCCATATTTTACCATTTTCCTTTTTCCCTTTCTGCTGGCCAGAATGCAGGTATGATGATGAGCCACATGGACTATACAAAGAAAAAGCAAACACTAAGAGATGGTGGGACAAGAAGTTAGGAGGAACATAGGTCCCTAGACAATCTCCCAGCTCTGAACTGCCTGTCTCCAGACTTTTCCATAAAGAAGAAATCAACTTCCACATTGTTTAAGCTAATGTCACCTGGAACCTATGCTAAAAGCCACAGCGTGACACAAATATGTAAAATACATATCAACTCAGTATTATAAAAATAAGCCTTTTCTTTAGTGTCTTTATTACAGCACTACTAATTCAACTTGCAATTTCACTGTTACAAATCTGCAGTGTCAATACGTTCTTTTAATTTGTAAATTTACCAAAATTATATTACGTTTTAATTTTAAAAGTTAAACATTTCAGACTTTTTTACCCAAAAGATTTTTGTTTTTAACAAAATCTTCTGTATCATTCAAAACAGCCATTATCAAAAATGCTTTAGGTATTGACTATTTCATATCTTCAAATATCCACAAAAATTTTCAACATCACCTCTGTAAAATTAATTTTATTTGTAAACACAATTGTGTACTACCTTCTATTCTTTCTAAATAAACCTTAATAAACTGAATCTATGGATTACAGTTAGCATTTTTTTCTAAACATCATCCAAGGAAGACTGTAATTTCATGTGGGAAACAGGAAGGGGGTTTAACGATCACTATGATATTAAGAGTCTTACCTTCTCTATTCTGGTCAATAATAGGAAGTAAGTAATCTTCCACTCTTCATCTTTGAGATGGATATATTTAAAACTACTTTAATGACTAAGGAGTATTGGGGGCCATATCATAATGCATTTTAAAGGATTATAGTAAAGTAAAATGAGTATGATTTTTGTCATGTACTTTTTAAGTTTTTTTGAGGGGGGAGGGTAATGTTTAAAACTCTGAAAAATGCTTTACTTTATATAAAGGAAGGTTAGAGTAGAAAAGCAAAAAATACTTTGCTAGTGTAAAAATCAGTTTTCTACAAAAATGTTTGAAAAGGCATTAGTTAAGAATGACAAAGGGAAAAGTAGTTTAGTATAACATATGGAAGCACATTTGATGAACATTCTCAGTGTATGACTCTAATTCACATATGGTTAAGATTACACACTACAAGTGGTATCATAAAATACCTATTCAAAGAATTTTATTAAATTTATATTAATTGCCATATCAATTTTAAAAAACCACATACACCCAAACACATAGTAACAGATCACTTATCTTACATTCACACTTCTGACAACTGTTAACTGTTTGTAACAAAGCTGTGAACTTGACAATAATTGAAAAAGCCCTTGGTCTGCAAGGAAATAGCAGGCACAGAGTGCATGCACTTTATTTTACAAAAGAGGCTTGAAATTATGCTTAGGTACTTACTCAGATTACAGTCACTTTGAATTACGTATAAAGGTAAATAATTAAGCAAGCTAGCTAATTTTGATAAAAGAACGCTAACTTTGCTAGAGCAATTTCTAGTATTTGAAACATGTGGATCTTGTTTCAAATCAATAATGAAGAATACTGACAACTTTTAAATGACCAAAATCCAGCTCCTGCCAAAAGTTTTATCAAGAACCAGCAGTATTTGAAAGAATCTAATGGGCATGTTAACTTTCACTCTTTCTACACTCTTTCCTAGTAACAACTCCGAAAACAGGAAAACAATGATCTGGACATCAACTGATATAAACTATTTTCTATAACTGAAGCGATTTCATTGATTTATAATAAGATTATAAGTCTGGGTTTTCTACAGATCAAGTTAAAAAAAAAAAAAAAAGCCACACACACCAAAAAACCAAAGCCACAAAAGGAATATTTTCCAAAATGTGCAAGTAAATTGGAAAAAGAAAAAGCCACATATAAAATGATTTACACCCATGAAATAATACTGTAACTGATATATGTGTAGTTCCGTACACTTAATGTTTTTGAAACAAAACTGCTTTCGAAGATTTTATATAGTTTTATATATATATAGTTATATGCACACACACACACAATGTTACTCAGTTACCACATATAAGAATATAATAAACACCTCCTGAAATGCAGTACAAGGAAAGTTTGCCTGTTAAGAAATGGGACACTACCTCTAATCAGATAATGAGAATTACGTAACCATTATATGTTCCATTACTGTCTCAGTTGCCAGAAAACTCACATCTTAATTTAATGCTTGATACTAACAATAATCTAAGGTGTTAATTATCATCTCCTACTTGTAAAAGCTTCTGATCTCCTTTTATTTTTAGTTGGCCTAGTATTTATTTGAGGTGCTTCACAGAGGAAATTTTAAAGTAGTATTAATATAGGAACAGGAAGTTAATAGCAAACTTTTATAGTTGAGGCACTAACATTTAAAAAAATCCTCTCCTCTGAAAGTTCCAATCCATGCTGTGCCTCCATGGCTTTTCCTTCACGTCTAAACATCTTGAAAGAGCAGTCTACACTCAATGTCACCACTTCTTTACCCTCCTTTAATGTTCTGACCCACTGCAATTTGCCTTCTAACTTCACCTTTCCACAGATACATCTGGATTCTGTATTTATCCACACAAAGCAAATGTGATTACTTATTATATATGCAAACCATAACAAATTAAGATGAGAGTTACTGTCTAAAAATAGGATGTTTTGTAACTATTTTAACCAAGATGTTCTGCAACTTGACATATTTTTTTTTTTTTCTAAGATTTTATTTTTTGACAGAGAGAGAGACAGCAAGAGAGGGAACACAAGCAGGGAGGAGTGGGAGAGGGAGAAGCAGGCTTCCCGCTGAGCAGGGAGCCCGATGCGGGGCTCGATCCCAGGACTCCGGGATCATGACCTGAGTCGAAGGCAGACGCTTAACAACCGAGCCACCCAGGTGCCCCGACATATTTTTTTAAATGCTGAATTAGTGATTTTATAGAACATTACATTGGAATTTTTTTTTTAATACAAAATTTTTTTACTGGTGTAGTTGAGCCAAATCTGAAATGGGCTTCATACTGTAGATACATGGGTAATGTGCTCTTTGTAAATTACAGTGCCTAAGACAATCTGGTGATACAGTTGGTCACAAAGTAATTTCCCAATCTCTGTCTCCATTCAAAAAATAGTGAAGGGGATTAAAAGGTAAAACTTGCAGTTTTAAAATAAGTAAGTCACTCGAATGTAAAGTATAGCATAGGGAATACTGTCAAAAATACAATATTGTAATCGTATGATTGACAGACGGTAGCTAGACTTATCCTGGTAATCACTTCCGAATGTGTACAATGTTGAATCACTATGTTGTATACCTGAAACTAATGTAATATTGTATGTCAACTTCATTTCAACAAAAAAAAGGACAAAAAAAAAGAGAAAATATAATGATTGTGACAGACTGAGAGACAGCTGAGTGCTGAATCCTGTTTAAGTGATTTTTCTGCAATTGGGACTAGCTTACGAACAATTAATGGGGCTGACATATCTATAAAGGCTTCAGCAAAGTCTAACTAGACAAAACTGCACTGGGCAGTTTGTCTTTGGGGGCTCTTTTTATATTTCAGGTGACCTGTTATGTTGGAGCCTACTACCTTGGTCCTTTATGCTGCTCAGGCCAGACACCAAAAGTATATTCTATCCATAATGTACATGAACAAATAGGTCTTAAAATAAAACCAAACCCAAAACACAGATCTATAGCTAATAATAATAGCTACTGAATAAACACTGTTCTAGCGCTTTCCATATATCACTATATGTAACATCAACAACTATGGTAACAATAAGGATAACTACGTTGTACCTTAACAGACCATGTCCAAGCAGCATCTCATTTAATAATCTCAACAAGCAGGTAGGTGGCATTACTACATTTTAAGGACACTGAAACTGAGTTGCAGGGAAGTTAGGTAACTTGCTTAAGGTTACATGACTAGGACTGGAATTCAGCCTGGAGCCACACTACTCTCAATGCTTCTTTGGAGATACGTGTTTGGTCTGAAATCTGGGATGCCAGGAATGTGTCTCCCTGTGCAGATACTAGAAACTCTTCTTCTTCTTCTTTTTTAAAGATTTTATTTATTTATTTGACAGAGAGAGACACAGCGAGAGAGGGAACACAAGCAGGGGGAGTGAGAGAGGGAGAAGCAGGCTTCCTGCTGAGCAGGGAGCCCGATGCAGGGCTTGATCCCAGGACTCTGGGATCATGACCTGAGCCGAAGGCAGATGCTCAACCCATCTGAGCCACCCAGGCACCCCTGGAAACTCTTCTTGATCCTCCAGAAATTCAATTGCAACGGATGGTAACTTCTGTCACCTCAGACACCTGGAAGTGAAAATTTTCCTTCATAGCTCCCTTTTTCTCTTCCTCATTGCTTCTAATCAGCATCAGGAAGAAATTATTTGAAAAGAAAGCACAGAGTTAGCAGATGAAATAGGAAACAGGAGATGGGAGTGGGAAGGGGAGAAGAAGGAAAGGCGGTTACTTATTCCTCCTACTTCATTAAAAACTCAGCTCCCATTATCCAGAGGCACTGGGTCCACAAAGTTAAATGCAAGGAAAAAGGGGAGGAGTGCCTAGGTTGCCTATGGTTGGCTTTCCAAATGTTAGGAATATGCATAAAGTAGGCCATGTAAATAATGAACTGTCTGCATGTAATTTAGAAACCAACTAACAGAGCCTATTAGTGATTTAGGATTTATAATTTTAAGTAATATACATAAAAGATACAAATAAAAGAAATCTCTAAGCATAATTTCCTTCCTTTGTGTATATGCTGATACTAGTACTTGATAAGTCATTAAGGTACCAGTTTTGTAAATCACGAACTCTGAACTTCTAAAACTCACCAAGTTGTTGGAGCTTCATCATCTCCCATTTCACCTTCTTCTACATCCATTCCTTCTTCTCTATCCTCAGTGTGCTAAATTTAAAAAAATGTACAGTCTGTCACAAAGCAGTTGTCAGGCAGAAGACACGCTGGAATGATATCATTCACACATAACTAGACAAACACTGTTAGAGAAATCTAGTTGCACTTCTGTCTAGACCTACAGTTAATCTTTAAGGCAATGGCAATTCTATGTGACAAGGATCTGAGACCTCAAGAGCAATATGACAAAGATATAAGATAGTCATGAAGATATAGTAGAAAGTTTTAAATCAGTATTTCTCCAAACATGTTCTGTAGATTCTCTATGGGAACAAAGGGTCTACAGCAAAATATATTTTAGAAATATATTACAATGACCTTTTAGAGAACCGAGAAGATCATTAGTATATTAAGAACTCTAAGAATTGCAGTAAATAACTCAAAGTATACTTAAGTAGTTTTGTCCCCAACTTTAATTTGACCATAGAAATTCTCCCCAATGGGCGCCTGGGTGGCTCAGTTGGTTAAGCGACTGCCTTCGGCTCAGGTCATGATCCTGGAGTCCCTGGATCGAGTCCCGCATCGGGCTCCCTGCTCAGCAGGGAGCCTGCTTCTCCCTCTGACCCTCCCCCCTCTCATGTGCTCTCTCTCTCTCAAATAAATAAATAAAATCTTTAAAAAAAAAAAAAAAAAAAAAAGAAATTCTCCCCAACCCAGCAGAGAACTCTTATTATTGGGGAACACTTCAGGATTCGCTGAGTGTCTAGCTCTATAGTGAGAAATTCAAAATAACAAGTTTACATGAAATAGTCCAAGAAGTACCAAAAGATATGTATCGGTGAAAGACAAAATTTTTAAAAATCTTAAGTCAACATCATTTCCAAATTGATAATAATTACATTTAAAGGAACAAATTATATAAGATAATCTAATTTACAGTGAGATATTAGTTATATCTAATTGATAATTTTTAAAACTTCATAACTTGTTCCTAAATGAAGAACAAGTATTGAATGTCCAGAAATTTGCCAACTCTGTACTGTCTTCTGGATATACCATAAATAATCTTTAAAAATAAAGTTGATTATAAAGTTGACGTTCTTTTAAAAAATCAGTGGGCAAATATGGATTATTTAACAAATGGTTCTGAGATAACTGGCTCACTATTTGGAAAAAATAAATTATAACTCAACCTATTCCATATACCAACATTCATGCTGGATTAAAGATTTAAAAGAAAAAATAAACCATAAAAGCATCAAAAGAAAACAAAAGGACTTATATATTCTTCTGGAGTGGAAGCCTTTAGCATGACACAAGACCAGAAACAACTAAACAAAAGACCAACAAACATTAATATTATATCCAAATTTAAAAGTTCTATACAGCAAAGACACCATAAATAAAGTTATAAGAAAAGCTATAAACCGAGAAAAAAAAAAATCAACAAACAGGTAGGCAATGAATTAATAATATTCAATATGAGCTTCTACACATCAGTAAGAAAAAGACATTGCAAAAGTAAAATGGGCAAATGGCTTGAATAGGTAATTTTTTTCCTCATTGCTTCTAACTGGCAGAAAGAAAAATAAATTCCAATAAACATATTGTAGGTCCCTCAACTTCACTAATAACCAAGGATGTAAGTCAAAACAAAGATTTACTTTTCAAGTATCTATCAATTAAGCAAAAATTTTTAAAAATTGGTAATTCCCAGGGTTGGCGTGATGCTGTGGGAAAATGGGCAGGCATTCTCCAAGTGCCACTGGTGATGATATAAATGAGTACAACCTTTTTGAAAAGTAACTGGTCAACAGCTATCAAAATCTGATATACACACACAGTTTGACACAATTTCATTTATTGGAATTTATCCTAAGGAAACACCTGCATAATTTAGCAATGATATATACAGTACTATTCATTGTAATGCTGTTAACCATTTTTCACTATTAGAAATTATCTAAATGCCCACTGACAGGATTATGATAAATATCCACTTAGAAAACTTAACATGAACCATTAAAACACTAAGATCTAAATGTACTGATACAGAAATGCATCCATTTTATACTGTTAAAAGAAGAAAGTGAATTTCAGAACAATATGTATTGTATGACCTCATTTTTGGAATAAAACTACACACACAGTAAGTCCTGTAAAGACAGATAGACCATGCTAAGAGTAGTTATCTTTGGGGCCTTAGATTATGGGGTAGTTGTACTTTCTATTTTAAATATTTCTATTTTGTGTGCATTTTCTACACAGAACACACATTATTTCTATAAGTTAGAAACAAAGGCTTTTAAATTTTTCGGTGACTTAGAAGACCCATCCACAGGAGTTATCTTAGTAATACACTTATAAATATGATTAGATAGAAGTTTTCGTTTATAAGGTTAGATTTCTTATCAGCCTCACCTTCTGACCCAGGGTGCTTTCCTGCTCATTGGTATTGAAAACAGTGACGTTTTCCAGATTAAATTGACTCTGCAAGTTAAGACCTATTAAATAGAAGAAGAAAAAAAAGATTTTCAAAGCAATTCCACCAAACAACTAAGCTTAAGACTATAACTTTGTTGTCATATAACCAAAATGTATAAAATGATAAATCCATAATTAAACAAAAGATCAAGTCAGAAATACCACCACACTTGATTTTCAAATCCTTTCTAAAAGTCATTCTTTAAGGTGTCTTTAGAGTATCCAGAATTCTACATACATTATAACAAATATAGTTGTCCTTGTTATTAATGAATAGTCTAGAATAATTTCAGAGTGCAATACATAGTAATTTATAATTTCACTGAAGCACAAATAAAAATTGTATTTATCAATATTGTATATGTTGTATATACATATAATCAATACCGTGTATGTTGCATAACAACATATACAGTAAATACACTTTAGCTAATGAGAGCTTTCTCACTGTCAAAGAAAGAACTTACAAATGAGCAGGAATACTGGTGCTGGATTAAACTCAGAAGTATCAGTATGAAATCATGGTTCTTGTTGTTGGTCATTTAAAAACACATACATAGGCAGATACAGAAGTAAATAAAGATGTATATGCATACATGGGTTAGTATACATATACATGTTTCCCAGCTCTGTCCACCAACAGAACCCAGAAGGAGTAATACTCCACTAGTAATTAGCAGATCTGGGGCCCAGATATTGGCTTCTAAATACCATTCTTAAATAAAAGGAATCAGGCTCTCTGGAGAAGTGGGTGATTCTAGGGGTGGGGTAGAGAAAACAAAAGATAACCCCAGACTCTCTTCTCATACCAGGAAAACATGAAAGAGCTCCCAATGGGCAAAACTAGAACAATTTGAGCGAGAAACTAAATAATTATACTATGGGACTATAACCCAGAGAATAAAATATCTACAAATTCACACTGAAACAGATGACTGAATTAATAAGTAAGTAAATGAGAGGAGACAACTTTTGCTTTTGAAGAATCCCAAGTAATACATATAGAAGGCATAAGAGAAATAGAAAACCACCACCAAGGCAATCTAAAAATTATTGCTATAGGCAAAATTCAGATGAATGCTAAAATTAGTGGGCAAAGGTCTAAGGAGAAAAAGAGTATTTGCAAAGCCTCAAAGTATTTCCCTTCAAATATTAATTACAAATGTAAAAATAGTAACTTAGCAACAGAAAAATATGGTGATCAAGGAGGATAACACCACCAATAAGACATATCAATATCATGTTGAAATGATGCACCAAGAAGGGCCCAGCACCTCTGTAGTCTTCCCCCAAACCCACACCTTCCATCTAATTATGAAAAAAATCAGACAAACTGAAGGGCATTCTGCAAAATACCTGATCAGTACTCTTTAAAAGTGTCAAAGTCATGAAAAAAACAAAGACTGAAACTGGGGAGAGTAAAGCAATGTAGCAACTAAATGCAATGTGGGATCCCTAAACAGAAAAAAGAAAAACATAAAACTGGTAAAAATCCAAATAAAGTCTATAGTTAACAGTGCTGTACCACCAATGTTGATTTCTTAGTTTTGGTAACTGCACCGTGATCATGTAAAAGGCTAACATTAGGTGAGGGCTATTCAGGTACTCTTGCTATTATCTTTGCAACTCTTCTTTAAGTCTAAAGATATTTCAGAACAAAAAGTTAAAGTGACAAAAACTATGCTAGATCAAGTCATTAAGCTAGTGAATGAATCTGGTTGCCCATTTAGCACTGACTACTTAAAATATGTTTGTCTACTCCCTATTTATTATTCAATATAGCACACACCATAATTACATCAAAAATTTCAGTCATACTTCACCACAAGCTAAATTACATGCTGAAATGGCTTTTTGAAAGTCTTGGGATATACCCTAGTGAATGTCAAGCATCTACAAATATTTTAAAAAGATAGTATAAGAAAATATCCCAAAATGCCAACCTAGCTTACGTTAGGGTGGTAGGATTAATCATAAATAGCTTTTTTCCTTCATTTTCCGAATTTTCTGAAATAGGTTATATTATTTTTATAATTTAGAAATTAAATTTAAAAACATCATTTATAGAAGATATATAACGTCTAAAGCTACCTTTAGCAACGTTATTAGTTTTTCAACCAGTCAATAAGAGAAGGAAAAAAATGGTTTCTCTATGTCTCGCCAATTTAGTAATGCTGTACATTGAAAAAGAGGTCTAAAATGTTCTCTAAAAAATGATGAGATCTACAAATAAAGGGGATTAAGAGTACACTTATCTTGATGAGCACTGAGTAACAGAATTCCTGAATCATTATATCATACACTTGAAACTAACAAAACACTATGTTAATTATACTTCAATTAAAAAAAAAATAGAAAGGAAAAAAAAGCTATAAATTACATTTGAAATTTTAGACAACATTCAAATTCCCAGGGCAAAAAGTTATCAAAACTGTCTCAAGAAAAAATGAAAAGTGTGAATAGTTCCAAATCTGTTGCATAAATCAAATCCATAGCCACAAAACTTTATTGTGGCTGTTTCACTCGTAAATTCTACCAAACATTCAAGAAAGAAAGAATAACAATTACTCCAACTCTTCCAGAAAAGAAGAAAAATGTGAAAACTTTCAATTCATTTTATGAAAGTAGTTTATTTTATTTTATTTTAAAGATTTTATTTATTTATTTGACAGAGAGAGAGAGACACTGAGAGAGGGAACACAAGCAGGGGGATTGGGAGAGGGAGAAGCAGGCTCCCCGCCGAGCAGGAAGCCCAATGTGGGGCTCGATCCCAGGACCCTGGGATCATGACCTGAGCCGAAGGCAGACGCTTAACGACGGAGCCACCCAGATGCCCCTTATGAAAGTAGTTTAATTTGCTATAAAAGTCTAACAAGATCATTATAGGGAAGGAAATTTACAGGCCACTCTCTTTCCTGAAATTCACATATCCTTAAAAAAAAATTAACATTCCAAATCCAGCTACATTTTATAAGAAGGCCATATCACAACCACATTTGGATTATACAATGTAAAAAAAAAAAAGAGAGAAAAGAAAAGGATGAGAGTGGAAGCTGGAGATAACAAGGGAAAAAAAAAAAAAGGCTGAGAATTGAAACCTTGTTCTTAAGTCTTCTACAACTTCCAGAAAAGAAACTACAAATTAGTAATTAGGAGGGGGCACATTTGTTTCACAAAACACAGTCTTCATTTATCACAGATTTAAATGGCAACTAGGTGTCTCGCATTGTTCTAGGCACAGAGAACAAAGAAGTAAACAACACAAACATACTGAAAATGCCAGATGGTGTTAAATGCTAAGAAGAGATTTGAAATCAGATGGTGATAATGGTGACTGTGGGTAGCAGGTTTAGATTAGATGCTGAAAGAGAGCCTCCCTAAGGAAGTAAAATTGAGACTAACAGCAAAAGTCAGTAGTTATGACAAAAAAAGAACAAAAAGGTTTACAGAGGGAAGAGTTAGTGCCAACACCCTAAGGTTCCACTGACCCTGGTATTTTGAAGGCATCAAGGTAAGATGCCAATTCAATGGGGAAAGAATAGTTTTTTCAACAAATGATGCAGGGACAGCTGGGTATTAACACACAAAAGAATGAAACTGGACTCCCACCTCACACCATACACAAAAATTAACTCAAAATGGACCACAGAGCTAAATCTCTTATAAGAAAACACAAGAATAAATCTTTGTGACCTTAGATTAGGCAATGATATATACAGGGTATAAACCATGTTCACAGTGCTGTTCTAGGCAATGAAGTAAAAAAATGGTTTTTTTTTTTAAAACAGTAAAGAGCTGACAAGAAAGTAAGGGATATGTGGCAAACATGCAGAAGGCAAGTAAGATAAGCAATGCATCATCAATACTTAAAGCCACTTCTGTCTTGAGTACATCTGCCAAACAGAAGAATCAGTTGTAAAATTGAGCTAGCCTTTTCGTAGCTTCCTGAAGCTAGAATTATAAAGTAAATCTGGGCCCCCAAAAGGTGGGGAATCTAATAAATCCCACCCCAACCATCTTCAAGGCTGAGAACCTATAGGGCTATAACCCTCAGATTAAAATAAACCAAATTATAGTTCAGCGCCAAGTCTTCTCAATGTTCGAAGGAATAACAGGCCTTAAACTGGGCTGAATTAAGGTAACCCCGGACTGGTGATAGCCACCTTCTATAGGTGCCAGGCAGGAGCAATGAAAACTCTATCTGGAGAAAAGTATCTATCCTAGGCCTCAAAACTAATCCCTCAATATTTTCTCAAATATAACACCCCAAACTAGCCAGATACACAAACAGATAAGACATCCTGAGGAACAGTAGAAACAAACCCACAAAGACTTAAGGTACTGGAATGATCAGATCCATAACAATGCTTATCCTGGTTAAAAAACTAAAGCACAAGTTTGAAAACATGAGCAGGGAATAAGAAACTAGAAAGTGACATAGCACACTTAAAAAAGACCTTCAACAAGTGAAAAATACAATACAGTAATAACAATAAAAACTAAAATTAAAAACTCATTTAGCAGCTGATCATTCATAGCTTAAGAAAGATAGTGAACTGGAAAACTATTCTGAAGAAATTATTCAGAATGCGACAGCTAGAGATAAACAGATGAAAACACAGAAAGAATAAGAGACAGAGGACACAGGGACAAGGTATCATAATGTTTACCAGAGTTCCAGAAAGAAAAGAAAGAGGTATACACAATATTTGACGAAATAATGGCTAAAATTTTTACAAACTGGATGAAAGACACTAATCCACAGATTTAAGATTCCCACAAATCTCAAACATGATAAAGAAATCCACAGTAAGATACATCATAGTACAACTGGAAAAAAAAAAAACAACCAAAAACCCAAAACAAAGAAAAAAATCTTAAGAGCAAAGAGAGAAAAAAAAATCTAGATTATCTTCAAAGAAGTTAGACTGATACTTGTGTTGTCTAGAGAACAATGGAAGACAGAAGGCAGAGTAATGATTATCTCACACATGATGAAATCCTCTACCTAGTGCCAACCTAGAATCTTTTACCTATTGAAATCATTCTTCAAGAATAAAGATTTTCAGACAAAACATAGACCTGCACTAAAGAAAAGTCTAAAGGGGAAATTTTTCACAACTAGAGGGTCAGAAATTCAAGCAGTAAATAACTTAGAAATCTAAATTAATCTTGATCACATTAAGTAGGAAAGAAAAAACCCCACAGATCTAGTATGACAAAAAAGAAAACACACAGAAACCACAGCCATCATATACTATGGGTCTCACTACATGCAGGCACTGTTGTAAGCTATTCATGTATTTTGATTCATTTAATCCTCACGACAACATATGAAGTAGGTGGTATATTAGCCTGATATTAAGGAAAGAAGACTGAAGGAAAGAGTTAGTATTAAAATCTGGCATATGTGAACAGAATGTGGAGGGCTCTGGAGAACTGGTTATATTCCATTTCTGAAGTTCGACAGTGGTTACACAAGGATTTAATTCGGAATTACAGTCTACTTTTATGCACTTTTCTATATGAATGTTGTATTTCACAATAAAAAATGGTAAAAGCAATGAAAGGAAATAAATGTGCCTAAACAGTAGTGACTGTGAGGGAGAAAATGGAAGCAGAAAAATTGGCCTACATTATAAAATGAAATACAGGCATGATAGTTCATATCTACATATGTGTGATTCAACTACACATTTTTATTATTAATAAGCTTGGAACTTAAAGAACCAACTATCAAATTACTATGTTGTACATCTGAAACTAATATATGTCAACTATACTTCCAAAAAAAAAAATCAATGACTTTAAGGGTTACCTGTATTATACATTAGCAACAGTATAACTATTAACCAATAAAAGAAAATAAAGCGACAATTTTCTATGCTTTCAACTTTATAGAACTCAATAATAATGATGATGATAATTCTTGGTAACACTTCTAGAGCATTTACTATATGTCCGGCACATTAAGTGCTTTACATATACTAACACATTTAATCCTTATAACCCTATGAGGTAGATAATATTACCTCCAGTTTATGGAATGGGAAAACTGAGACACAGAGAAGTTAAATAACTTGCCCAAGGCCATAGAGCCATTTTTCTTGTTATCATCAGAGCAACTTCTAATCCATTAAAAACTGAAAAATATTTTCCTTCAAAGCATTTATTTAATGTATAAAAACTTACCTGATTTCTCAGATAAAGGGAAAAGCCTGGCCAAAAAGAGTTGAATTCGTCCACAGAAGACTGTATTCTGGGATTTTGATAATCTTCTCAAGAGATCTAACAATATATGGAAATGAAGATTATAGGAAATCATTCTACGTTTATTACAACTATACCCAAATTTGTTAATCAGTCTGTCAAGAGTATTTCCCTAAAGCAGTTCTCAAAATTGGAGTAGAAACTATTATTCCAAAAAAGCATCAAAAAAATGAGGAATAAAACGAATTTAGCATGGGCAAGAAAAACTTCACTGAATTTTTTTTTTGGTTTTATGTTTATACCCAGAACAGGAAGTTTAATTTAAAGTGAATGATCAGTTTTAATAAATGAGTATGTTATTTAAAAATGAAGATACTAATCTATTTTTAAAATTTTATCACTTGTGTTTAACTCAACCACCTGTTTTACTAGCCACATTTGTTTTAAAAAAAAAATCATTTACAATTGAATTACTTACCATTGCACATACGTAGTAAATAATTTTTCCCAGCAGAATAGAATGTGTTCTGAAATTAAGACAGAAATTATCACTAGTGTTCAGAAGTTGTTGCATTCTTCAATAAGTCACAGCAAGTAAGACATTAAAGAACACTGACATGCACTGAGTCTACTATGCCACTTTTCACTATTTCCCCCACAAATAGCATTTTCAATTAAGTATATGTTCACATATATAACAAAACATGATACTAAGTAACTGTTTTAAACATGTGAAAGTGTGCATTTTCAAATTAATTGTTACTACTCAAATTCTGCACTTCAACTTTTTCTACACCATGACTCTTACTTGGCCCCCTCAAGATAGCAGTACAATTCCCTCAGAAGGACAAACTTTTTGGCAGTCAGCAGTACTAAAATATAAGCAAAAAAAAAAAAAACAAAACTATATTCTGAGCTCTGGATCGACAGAAACATAATGTTAGCAGAAAAAGAAACTAAGGCACTTACTGATTTCCAAGTAGCAACATTTTTTTCCACAAAAGTGAATATTGTGTCACATTGATCCAAAGGAAGACAATCCAAAACATCTCCCAATAATACAAAAGGTGTAGATGCGGTACAAATACCTTCAAGTGGAGCACAAGCCAATTTAAAAGTTTAAAAAAAAACTGTACAGTAAAATAGCCCATGCAAAATAATTCTGAAGAATATCTTAACAATATACTTAGTCACTCCTAACAAATTTTTAAGAGACAAGAAATGGAAGCAACCTAAAAGTCCCCAAATGGGACATACTTAAGTAATTTTTGGTATGTGCACTCAATAATAATGATGATGATAATTCTTGATAACACTTCTAGAGCATTTACTATATGTCAGGCACACTAAGTGCTTTATGTATACTAACACATTTAATCCTTATAACCCTATGAGGTAGATAATATTACCTCCAGTTTATAGAATGGGAAAACTGAGACACAGAGAAGTTCAATAACTTGCCCAAGGCCATAGAGCCAGTAAGTGGTAGAGCTGGGATACGAACCCAGGCAGTCTGGCTCCACAGTCTGTTTTCTTCACCACTAAGCTATTCAAAAGAATATAATGCAGCCAATTAAAAACGATGGTTATGACGACTATAATAACTTGGAAAATGCTTATGATATAATGTTAGGTGAAAAAGGCAGGATTCAAAACTGTACGTTATTATGGTTACAACAATAAAAGTTTTTAAAAAGACTAGAGAAACAAAAAACATATACCAAAATGAATGGTAGTTTTTTAAAGTAGAGGAATTAATGAGTAGTATTTTCCCTTTTGCTCATTTCCAAATGTTCCATAATGTTGCTAAATATCTTTGTGATTTACCTTCAAAAAAGATAAAAAAGTTTTATACTGATTTCAACTATTAAACATTTAAAATAAAAGCATCGTTTCAGGGGAGAGAATGGTATAGTAAAAAGTCGTTTATTTCAAAATTCAATGTTACTTAACTAAAGCAATAAATTAAAACATTTTTTAAAGAAAAGGTCATTTGGACTAGCTAAACATACCTTCATCTCCCTGCTCATTCTTCCTTCTATTTTAAGGTAACAGTAACACTTGGTTAAGTGTTTAAGAAAAGTAGCCTTTTAAGCCTTGCACACAAAGAAAGTATCTAGGGAGCACTGTAAGCCCCAAACACTGCAGTTAATTTAGTATGTTCAAAAAAAGAAAGTAATATATTCAGCTCTACTCTGCACTGGTATGATCACATCTGGAATGTGATATGAGGGAAACTGCCAAGAACCAGTGGGTGGCATAAGGAAGCAGATTTTAACTCAATACAAGGGAAACCTGACAAGACTATCTAATAGAAATCAAAACAGTAAGCCCCATCCAATCGGCATAGATGCTGGATGACCACCTGCCAGGAACATTACAGAGGCGGGACAGGATAACCAGAGATGAGACCAGGCTAGACAACTGCTGAAGTCCCTCACCACTTAAGGTTCTGAGATACTATATGCCCTGTACACCTAAAAGATTTGCGAGGCATACTCCCTGCCTGTAGTTGCAACATAGTTTGATATAAGTTAACTCACAATTATAGAAATTAAGAATTACCTAGATTCCACTCCCAAAGATTCTGATTCAGTAAAACTAAGCTAAGGTTTTGCAATCTCATTTAAAAACAGAGATTCACTGGTAATTCTGATGAACTGGACTATACTGTGATCTCCCAGCATTTTTCACAACCTGTGCCCCAGCCTCTGAATGCCGTCTTTGCTCTCTCTTCAGTTCCCAAGCACCTTGCTATGTTGATACTTCTATGGTTTTGTATACAATGCCTTTTTCTACCTACCTAGTCTTTCTCCTCTCTATCATGTGGCAAATTCCTGCTCCATCTTTCAAAGCACACAGTAAATATCAGTGCATCTAAAAAACTCCTGATGCCTTTGAACAGGCCACCCCATCTATACTTCTGAAGCACAGTATAAATAAATTATAGCATTTACCATAGCTTGTTTATTTTTATGTAGACTACGAGCTTTCTAAGGGCAGGCATTTTTGTACTTTTTAACCGGTAAAGTGTCTGACACTAAACAGAAGCTCAATAAATATCTGCTGAGTTGAATTTAACAAAACATATTTATGGATAATTTGAAAACATGTCACATAAAGAATACAATAATAATCTCTCTCCAGAAGGACAGGACTTTTCCCCATCCAATTAAAATAAAAAAGCATCTAAGCTTTTATCGTAAGTCCTTATCTTTCTCAAATAAAGTAAAAGTTCTAAAAATAGACTTTGTACAACTTCAAGAGTTAAAAATATTACCAGTCTACAAGAGTAATACATCAAGGTAATCAATGAACTAAGCAGACTGCTGTTTGACAGAAATTGGGCAAGAACACTCTGCTGCAGAACTCATTCAAGTATGCTGAATGAATGAACATCTTGTATAAAAGTTTAAATGTGAAGTTAGAATTTATGAATTATGCTTAAGTTCACAGAATAGCTTGCTGCTAAACTAGCAGACCACTTTTACCTTGAATGTTCTGGTTTTTGTAGGAATAGGTATCAAAATAAATATGTAAGTAATGCTTTGCAGATTAAAAGGAACTTTTCACATAAATTACCTGAATTAATGAGTATTTCAACTAAATTTGTTAAAGAGTACTGATGAACTAGTTTTTCACTGTTTCTTTATGCAAATATTTAATGAGCTCCTACTATGTGTTAGGCACTGTGTACTTCCTATATGCCTTTTTTAGTCTTGAAACTAGCCCCCACTGCCACTGCCCCCATTTTAACAGTCCCCTACCTGTTTTCCTGCCAGCAGTCTCTCCCAATCCAACTCCTCCTTCATAGCTCCCTGTTAGCATGGTATACAAAACCCTTTACAAATGACCCTAAGCTACCTCTCCTACTTCCTTCCTCACCATTGTCATCATCCTCTCACCCCTCTGCTCCATGCAACTCTTTAGCCAGGCTGAACTTGCCTTTACATAGCTATGTATTCCTTTCTCTTTCTGCCTGACAAATCCATCATCCCTCACATCCCAGCTCCTGTTACAGCTTCCCTTCTAAGACCTTCCTGATTCCTTCAGAGTTTAGAGAGTCACTTCAACTACACTTCATTCCCACTTCACAGTAATTATACCACAGTAAAAAATGTACACATCTGTTTCCTCCATTAGCCACTAGGCTCCTTATGGGCAGGGATATGTTTTCTTTACCACCGAATCTTTTAGTCCTACCTCAGTACCAGGCACATAGTAGATGCTCAATAAATATTTACTGAATGAATGAAACAACTGGAGAACAAACAAAGTGCCAAAATGTGTGCTGCATACTAGAGACGAGAAGTGTGAGCTAATTTCATTGGGACGACTTCTTGGCAAAGGTGGTAGGCAGAATTTGAAAAATGAACAAAATCAAATAGATGGAGAGGTACAGAGAGAATAACTTTTAAATAAAGCATGTCATGTCCATGATTACTTTAGAAAAACAACACTGTACTTACCTTCAGTTACGCCCCCAATAGCAAGAGAAATAATAGCTAAAACGTTTTCACATGATGAGTGATTTATCTACCAACAGAGGAGAAAACAATTTAATTTAGGGGCCAGAGTCCAGACTAGTTTGCTAACAATAAAAACATATCCTCTGACATTAAAGTATCAGAAATCTAAGATAAACATATTTCTTATAGAAAATAAAATTACTTTTTAAGATGAAAATACAAAAAATGAACAATATTAATAGAATCATTAATTGTTAAAATAGATCAAGTAAATAAGGGGGTGATTCACTTAAAATCCAATGGTCTTAGGAAGATGGTTACATTAGCATGATTATGGCTACAAGCTAATCAAGTACAGAAGCACTGGGGCCATAACTCAAATCAATGGCACAGGGCAAAGGGAGGGCCAGGGGAATTAATTGTACTGGTGCATCAAAGTGTCTGAAGGTTTTAATAGAGGAAGTAGTGCTTAGATTCCATAACATTATAGAAACTAGCATTTTTTGAGTGTTCATTATGTGTTGTTTTATACAACCTTGAAAGAATGTTATATTCCCTCTTACAAAGGAAACTGAGGCTCAGAAAAGCAAAGTAACTTGCCCAATGCCTCACAACATGTAACTGACTAGGTCTGAAGAAGAGGAAAAAAATGAGTTTTGATAGAGAACTGTTCAAAAGAAAGGACATTGTATTATGGCCATTAAAAAAGGATCTAGCTTCTTGGGACACAACCTTCACTTGACCAAGAATAAACTGCTGAAAGTTTTTCCTTCCTTTGGGTGCCCCACTAATGGTAAATAAATTCGGAGTTTTCACGTTTAGGTTAAATTTTTCTACTTAAGTTGGATAGGCTTTGGTTATTTTTGTATACTAACTGATGAGGTTGCCACAGGAAAATGAGGGCATGGAATCCAGTTCCCATGCTGAACATTCTTGGCTAGACCTTTCATGCTACCAAAGGTGGGTCACTGTTTATAGAGCAATGTGAGAGGGCCCACCTTCAAATTCTAGTTCTGGCTCAGGAAAATCTCATATCAACTTTTCTTATATTCACTTGGGGAGAGCTCATTCGTTAAACCAAACCCTTAAATTGCACTTGGGCTGTCAAAATCCTTAACTATTACATAACTCCTATACTATGATCAAGTCAGCTTTCACAAAGTAGCAAGCTCACTATAGAAAAAATAATCTTGTTTAAATATCCATTCTGAGAATAAAAGCAATTTAAAAAATAACATTGATTAATTTAGCAGCAAATTTTAACAATAAAGAAAAACATACTTACAATTTCTTCTTCTAGAACACCTCTGAAAGCTTGATCAAGGGTACATTTTTTTTCATTTTCACTATTAAAAACAAAAGACACCTGCATTTTTTAAACAGCTCAAGGTAAGTATAAAGATCTCGGCAAGTGTATTTCATGGATACCAATGCCTTACCTGCCAGGTAATTGGCTGAAGGTACTCAACAATGGCTTGATATTTTTGTTGTTCAGGGCCTCTCTGGTAGACTTCTAGAAAAATAAAAATAGCATGTATGTGGAAAGACATCACTCATCAATATTATGTCCAACTGGAAATGCTTATACTTGGAAAAAATTACCTGTCAGTCATTACATCAGTAATTCTTATTCAAATGCCATGAAATGATACAGACCCTAATCACTTTAAACTTGACAAGAGCTTGCCAACTAGACTTTCTCATTCCAGGCTTTCCCTCCTACCATTTCTTTAAATATCACATTCATGAGAGTATTCTGCCTTTTTTTTTTTTTTTTTAAATCTCCAAATGGCTCCTTATTTACAGGCTTTGGTTTTAAAATTTCATAGCCCCTTCTCAAGGTCCTTAATGTTATCTCCCTCAGTCTATCCAACCTTATTTCCCACAACCACCTAACATAGTCTCCACTAAGGTCTAGCTATTTTTTTCATTATTTTCTATCAAGCTCACTCTAGTGTATTTACTCACCGTTCTTCCCACCGGCTCATGCAAATTCTATCCATTCTTTAAGACCCATCTCAAGCCCCACCTTCTCTAGTTTGCTCAGCCCAGTCCCTGACACATAGTCAATACTGAATACTTGTTAATTGTCTTAGTCATAATTCAAAGCCAAAACAATAAAAAGGGATTTTGGCTCAGTAGGTAGAGCATGTGATGCTTGATGTTGGGATTGTAAGTTTAAGCCCACTTTGGATGTAGAGATTATTTAAAAATAAAACCTTAAAAAAATATGAAAGACAAAAATATTGCAAAGTCATTCATTCTGTGGAAATTCACATACACTTGGAAAGTTATCTCATTACCCCCAGGAGTTTGATTTACACTGGAAATGTCCACTCCTGACTCTGCCAAGAGTAGACAGTATACTCTTGGGCATATCTCCTTATCTCTTTGTGCTTCAATTTCCTCTTAAATAAGGGGGCTGTTGTAGATGCTTATTACTAACAGCAACAGTGGCATCACCTGGGAACTTGTTAGAAATGCAGACTTTCAGGCTCCATTCCAGACCTACTGAACCAGAATCTCCAAATGATTCCACTGCACACTGAACCTTAAGAAGCACTGCACTAGATGATCTCAAATTAAATGGTCCCATCCGGGACTAATATGATATTGGATATTTCTAAAAGGTACTCTTAGCAGAATTTCAGAGTACCAGGGATTACAGAAAGAAAACGACTCTAAAGACATAAACAACATAAAACCTGATTAACAAACAAACCCTCATTGTATGGGATAAAAAAATAACGTGCACACAAGAAAACTTTTTATTCTGGCGTTACTAGAAGTAGGTAAGCACAGTTAAATATCTGAGCAGTTGAATCATGACTTGAAATACTGGCGCAAATGCTAAAAACAAATACAGGCAAACAACTTAAAACCGGGTTCTTCATGCTCTGATGGGCAACATAAAAAGAATACTGGGTCTGAAATCAGAAACACCAGCGAAGTACATCATCTTACTTCTGGGGGGGGGGGGTGGTCTCAAGTTCTATCTCATCTACCAGTGTTAACAGAACTTTGCCTACTTCACTGTGCTATTCTAAGAGTTAAGTAAGGTAACATGAAAACGCTCTGTAAGGCGTTTCCCAAATGCTCAAACTACTCTTCCTCATTGTGTATGAATAAAATGACATCCGACAACAATTCCCAGGCTGATCTCTGTTTGCCTTTTCCTACTTAGGATCTCCTTGTTAATCTCTTAGGAGTGAGACACCGAGGGTTAAAGGGTGGTGAATAAGCGGCCGGAACTATCACCTGGCAGCTAAGGAGGCGGAGCGGGCGCCAGTTCTCTGGGCTAAAACCACTCGCGCCCTCACCCTTAAGCAATTTTGGAGACACCTGTCTGGCAAGCGAGCACTGCAGAAGAGCTCGACCGCACCGGAGGTTGTCTGCGGATGAGTCCTCCACGCGGGCCACAAAAGAGCCCAGAACGCCGGGTTCAGAGACCTGCGGGCAGAAGGACGGCGGCGGACAGCACAGGACCCACGGAAGAGGCAAGTAATGCGTCTTTCCCACCTCCCAGATCCCGACGGGGCCGGGAACCGACATCGCGGCGTACACACCTCAGTTCCCGCTTTACCACAGGGCAAAATTCGAGTATTTTCAGGGAGAGGAGGAAAAAGATCGAGCCGGGTTAGGGTCCCACCCTCCCACCGACCACTCACCGTAAACCGCGTCCGCGCTTCGGGCAAACTGAAGAGCGGCGGCGTCGGAGACATCTTTTCGGAGGCGCGTGCCCGCCACCACGCTGCGGCGCCCGCCGATGACGTCAAGCGGGAGCAACGAGATTGCCGTCTCCGTGCGCGGCTAGAGCGGCCTGTGAGCCAAGACGTGGGCCCGCTGGCCGCTGGGAGCTACTGTGGTGAGAGTTCAGCCCGGCGTTGGAAGACTGACTCAGCCACACCATGCTCAGTCCGGATTCGTGGAGAACCCTAGGGGTGACAGCTTATGGGCGTCCTCGCCCTGTAAGCTCGGTGCTGCCTGGCGGGGAATAGGCGTGATTTTCCTGCTTTGGGGAAGCCGGGTGAATGACGGCTAGTAAGGCTTACTGAGTCGCGCGGGAAGGTAACCTGCCTGGAAATCCAGGGCAGGTGGGTTACCTGTAAGTGCCCCACGCTGGGGAAGTGTTGGCAGTGCCCGTGACTGCAGTCATTCTCCCCGAGGGAGTGGTCTTAGCTACCGCCTTGCTGAGTAGTTCATGGACCCTGTAGTTCACTGGGCTCTGTAGCTTAGGAGCAGTTCCCTCTTCTGTGAAATAGAAATAATGCCGGTTTCACAGGACAGTCGAAAAGCGCGAATGAAATAAAGCAAATGTAGCTTCTCTGGGAATATGAGTATCATTATCAATATCTTAGTATCCGTTAACTTTGCTGCACATAGAAGCCTCTGCTGAAAGAAAGACCGAAGAGGAATGCAGTACTCGGCGCTCGTTTGAAAATGGGTGGCACTGCGTCCAGGGTAGAGGCACCCGTTGCAAAATCCTCTTCTCCTTAACAACTTCCTCCCTTGTCTCCTGACTGGAGAGGCTTGACCAACGAAAAGCCAAGAGGCAGTAACTTTCTCAGTTGGAATTATGCTGCGGGGAAAGCAGCACTGACCTAAACGCTCTTATTCCCTTCCATGTGTACCTTCTCTCTTCGTTGACATCTAACGAGAATACAGGAAGTTTAAACAAAAGATAACTTTGCCTAGTCTTGCCCTTAAGTGGGAATTGTGAACAATGGTGGCTACTTGAAGCATTACAGTCTTCTTTAGAATTAACAGAATCATTCAAGTTTGTATGACTTAAACTCCAAATTGGCTGAAAAACCTGGTATTAATTGATTTAACAGGTAGCTGATGTAATAGGATCATTATTATATTACAGATGATTATTAACTATCTGGAGCACAACTAAGACCTGAGAGGTAAATAAATTTCTCTTTTTTACAAGAATCCAAACATAAGAAGAGCTGGAGTTTCTTGACTCATTCACTAAATCCCAGTGACTTAGAATTTTGTTTATTCAGCAAACATCTCTTAGGCACTTTGTACACAGTGGACAATATTTGGTGAATGAGTAATAAATATTTGAACAAATGATTGAATGAACAGAGTAATATAGCTTAATTCTTTTTTGAGGAACTCTAGTTGACCTAAAAGAAATAACTATGGTATACAATTTCTATCATGAGTAATTTAGATAATAGCTGCTATAAGTGATCAAAAGAGAATCAATACTATATGTGGTGGTCAAGGAACCTTTGTGGAGAAGACAGACTATGAGCTGGACCTTGAAGGATTCCAATAGACGTAGGTAGGAGTAGCAAAGAGTGAATAGGAGAAACCTTCCCAATGGAAGGAATGGTATGAGCAAAAGTGTGGAAGGGAGAAGGCACAATGAAAAATAGCCATTTATTTTGACTATAACATTGGGTTCTGCACAGAAATAGGGCTGAAGAGTCAAGCTGGAACTAGATTGTATTAATGTTTGAAACCAAAGAATGTTAAGGGTTTAAAAATGGCTTTTATAGGGGGCACCTGGGTGGCTCAGTCAGTTCAGCGTTTGCCTTTGATCCCAGGGTCCTGGAATTGAGCCCTACATCGGGCTCCCTGCTCTGCGGAAAGCCTACTTCTTCCTCTCCCTCTGCTGCTCCCCCTGCTTGTGCTCTCTCTCTCTGTCAAATAAATAAATAAAATCTTTTTTAAAAATGGCTTTTTAAAAAAAATTTTATTATGTTATGTTAGTCACCATACAATACATCATTAGTTTTTGATGTGGTGATCCATGATCCATTGTTTTCGTATAACACCCAGTGCTCCATGCAGTACGTGCCCTCTTAATACGCATCACCGGGCTAACCAATCCCCCCCTCCCGCCTCCCCTCTAAAACCCTGTTTGTTTCTCAGAGTCCATAGTCTCTCATGGTTCATCTCTCCCTCCAATTTCCCCCCATTTCATTTTTCCCTTCCTTCTCCTAATGTCCTCCATGCTATTCCTTATGTTCCACAAATAAGTGAAACCATATGATAATTGACTTTCTCTGCTTGACTTATTTCACTTAGCATAATGTCCTCCAGTCCCATCCATGTGGATGTAAAAGTTGGGTGTTCATCCTTTCTGATGGCTGAGTAATATTCCATTGTATATATGGACCACATCTTCTTTATCCATTCATCTGTTGAAGGGCATCTCAGCTCTTTCCACAGTTTGACTATTGTGGACATTGCTGCTATGAACATTGGGGTGCATATGGCCCTTCTTGTCACTACATCTGTGTCTTTGGGGTAAATACCCAGGAGTGCAATTGCTGGGTCATAGGGTAGCTCTATTTTTAAATTTTTGAGGAATCTCCACACTGTTTTCCAAAGTGACTGTACCAACTTGCATTCCCACCAACAGTGTAAGAGGGTTCCCCTTTCTCCACAACCTCTCCAACATTTGTTGTTTCTTTCCCTATCCATTTTTGCCATTCTAGCTGGTGTAAGGTGGTATCTCAGTGTGGTTTTGATTTGAATTTCCCTGATGGCTAATGATGATGAGCATTTTTTCATGTGTCTGTTAGCCATTTGTATGTCTTCTTTGGAGAAGTGTCTTTTCATATCTTCTGCCCACTTTTTGACTTGATTATTTGTTTTTTGGGTGTTGAGTTTGAGAAGTTCTTTATAGATCTTGGATATCAGCCCTTTATCTGTAGTGTCATTTGCAAATATCTTCTCCCATTCTGTGGGTTGCCTCTTTGTTTTGTTGACTGTTTCCTTTGCTGTGCAGAAGCTTTTTATCTTGATGAAGTCCCAAAAGTTCATTTTTTCTTTTGTTTCAGTAGCTTTCGGAGATGTATCTTGAAAGAAATTGCTGTGGCCGATGTCAAAGAGGTTACTGCCTATGTTCTCCTCTAGGATTTTGATGGATTCCTGTCTCACATTGAGGTCTTTCATCCACTTTGAGTTTATCTTTGTGAATGGTGTTAGAGAATGGTCGAGTTTCATTCTTCTGCATGTGGCTGTCCAATTTTCCCAGCACCATTTATTAAAGAGACTGTCTTTTTTCCATTGCATGTTTTTTCCTGCTTTGTCAAAGATTATTTGACCATAGAGCTGAGGGTCCATATCTGGGTTCTTCTCTATTCTGTTCCACTGGTCTCTATGTCTGTTTTTGTGCCAGTACCATGCTGTCTTGGTGATGACAGCTTTGTAATACAGCTTGAAATTGGGCAACGTGATGCCCTCAGCTTTGTTTTTCTTTTTCAACATTTCCTTGGCAATTCAGGGTCTTTTCTGATTCCATACATATTTAAGAAATGGCTTTTATAGCAAGTTATTACTGGCAGTATATTTTGGAGTGAAGGAGAGAAATGAACATGTTTTGCTGCTAATGAGTGAAGCAACACCAGATGAAAGAGTAGGAAAAAAAAGTAATCATCAGGTGACAATGGAGAGTTATTGTTTAATGAGTGCAGATTTTAGCTTGGGATGGTGACAAAGTTCTAGAGATGGATAGTCATAATGATTGCAAAACAATGTGAATGTACTTAAGGTTACTAAAGTGTACACTTAAAAATGATTAAAATACTAAATTTTATGTATATTATACCACAATGAAAATTTAAAAAGAAAACCTGTTTTTAAAAAGGCAGCAATCTTGTGCTAGATAGCTTAAAAAAGGCAAAAACATCAAAAACATTGGTATGATCTTGAGAACTCAGGATAAGGTTATATTCAATAAGGCCAAGAAGTAGAGAATGTATTTTTGAAAGGTGTGCATCAAAAAACATTATAGTAAAAATATTTTAGCATTTAGATCATGTTAATAAATGCTTTATAATTCCAAATGCACTTGACATGTAGTACCTCATTTGATCCTCTATATGATATTTTGAGGTGGGCAGTACAATTATCCTACAATTATTTCATCCATGAGGACGCAAACTCAAAAGGATTGGGTTCCTGATAGAGGCAATCAGCAAAATAAGACCATCCAGGAGTTTTGATTCCAAATTTCATGCTCATTACACTATGTTATATTGTCACAAGTAATGCTCAAGTTTTAGTGAGTACCTCCTTATGACACTTTCTTGTAGTATTTCTATTCCTTACAATAATATTCCACATAATTATATAACAGTGAGAAAACAGGTTCATCTGTCCTAGCTCACATGGCTAGAGAAAGCTAATTTGGGATTTGGGCCTAGCTTTAATCCCAGAGCCTGTATTCTTCTCAAGTGTTAACTCTTGAATCATTACCAAGCCACAGGGCTAATTATTGTCCCATAAATTATTTCCTTATAGTTGGATAAAGGTGAGGATCATATTGTCATAACAAAACATTATGAGTTTTCAAAAGTATGTAATAACACTCAAAGGGCAGACATCCAATGGCACATAAGAACTTCACTTATAGTTATTGAGCACCTGTTTTTCTTAGCAAGGTAAAGTGGACCAGGGACTGCTTCTCTCAGCAAATACCCTCTAATGAGGTTTAGATAAGTTCGAAGCATTCACATCACGATTCCCCTTCTTTTCTTTGGTGTACTTTCACTGGGATTCAAGTTACTGTTGGAGTGATGACAGAAAAGGACCAAGGAAGCAGCTTAGTCTTCTTTGTTCTGGTCTTTATCCTCTAGTCTGGGCCTAAGGAAATGCTCACCAGTTACATTAGGATGTTGGATTGCAGCTTTTGCTGGTTCAGGTTCTGGACCCTGCCATCTTTCCCTTTCTCTATGTAACTTGAGTGGATTGAAATAGAGAACTGATGTTTGAGAGGAAAAGGTGAGCAAAAAGAATGAGACTCCTGCATTTGGAGAGGAGTGGAACTGTGAAGAATAAAAATGGAAGAGGGATGGCACTTTGTACATATTTGGGACTTAATTTTTGTGGAAAAAGGGGAATTATATGAAAACTTTGTGTGGCTACTGTATTTTTTATAGGGTGTTGGCAGTTTTCTAGCATTTTATATTGTTAATATTGTACTAGTCATTCGATACATATTTATTGAGTGCCTACTATCTACCAGGCACAAATACAATGTTATTGGATTATATATGTAGTATTTTATTAAATTTTAAGTACTGTAAATGTCATTATCTAGTGTACATTGTAAAATCCTGTCTGGTAAGCTTGGTTGGACCACACAGATGAGCATAATTCAAGGTGAGAATAGAAGTCACAGAAATGGGTGAATGGATGACTTCTTGCCCTGGTAAGCCTAGCTTCCCTCCAGGGTTAGGCAGAGATTTTGCCTGAAATCATACCATTGCTTGGCTTGTTCCCCTTTCCTGTCCTGATTCTCTCTCTCCCTCCCTTACTGGCTTCTCCTGACAGCACCTAAATGATTTGCCCACAAATTCTCGCCACAGGGTGTGCTTCTGAAGTTTCTGACTATGTTAATTTGGGTCTACCAAGAAGCAGACACCAGCACAGGATTAGTGTGCAAGAATTTGTTATGAAGGGAGCAGAAGTAGGCAGAAAAGCCTCTGGACCACAACATGGGATGATACCTGTAGGAGGAGAGAGGGAAGGAAAGAGGCGTAGGTAGGAAGTTTCTAAGTGAAGTGCAACTCCAAGAAAGTTCTGACCTTGCCAATGAGGAGGTCTTCACGTCAAACTTCTTGTCAGAAGAGTCTTGCAGTTTTCCACAATGAGCCTGAACTAAGACCTCTGCCATGCTCAGTCGTTGACTAGAAGCAGCCCTCGGAAAGTCTGGCCTCCGTGCCAGTGTGGTGGATCCAGACATTAGCAGGTAGGGCTGTCAGTCATTTGTGTTCCCTACAGCAAAAATATCTGAGTGGAACATTTTCAGGGCCACTACAGTATCCTAGGGTATTCATATAATGTTTTATTCATTCATTTTTGGAAAATATTTTCATTTGTATATTCTCAACAAATAAATATGAACCAGGCACTGTGAACAAAATAGAAGAGTCATTGCCCGCATGGAGCTTTTATTCTGTGGGAGAACAGATTTTTTTAAAAAGTGAATAAAAATATAACAATTTCATTGGGTGATAAATGCTATGCAGGAAATAATAACATCTATTGAGTGTGGTTGTGTGCTTGAATTCTAAGTGCATTACATCTGTGAACTCCTTTAATCTTCCCAGCAAACTTATGAGGTTTACTCTTATTATTCCCAGTTTACAGGTGAAAGGCTTGAACAGTGCTCAAGTAACTTAGCCCCATGGTCCCTCAGAATCAAAGGAGTGTGAGACTCAGGCAGACAGTGCTTGAGCAGTATGTAAATAGAGTTGTCAGGAAGGGCTCCTCTGGGGCGCCTGGGTGGCTCAGTCGTTAAGTGTCTGCCTTCTGCCTTTGGCTCAGGTCATGATCCCAGGGTCCTGGGATCGAGCCCCGCATTGGGCTCCCTGCTCAGCGGGGAGCCTGCTTCTCCCTCTCCCACTCCCCCTGCTTGTGTTCCCTCTCTCACTGTGTCTCTCTCTGTCAAATAAATAAAATCTTCAAAAAAAAAAAAGAAAGGGCTTCTCTGAGGGAGTCATATGTAAGCTAAAACTTAAAGGATGGAAAGGCATTAGTTGTTGTATTTGTAAGAGTGGGATTTGGCAGAAGGCAAGAAAGAACATCCCAGGTAGAAGGAACAGTGTGTGCAATGGCTTAGGTTATGAAGGAGGTTAGCATATTTGAGAACTGAAAGAAGGCATCATGGGAGCAAGAGGGAAAGCAGTGGACAGTGAGGTTGGAGAAATGGACAGGGCCAGATTGTTCAGGACCTTGTATTTCATTGAAGTTTCATTCTCCTCTACGGTATACTCTAGCCTTCTGGAATCTCACTGAACACACAAAAGTTTATTTTAAAAGTTCTCTATTTTTTGCATATATTGTTTCAGAGGAGAGTCGTTTGCTTTCATTGGCCACCTTGCTTCCACTCTGTGGAGCATCTGATTTCCTTCATGTTACTGGTGATTTATCATTATGTTTTCATGTTTATAAATGAAGGTCAAGATGGCTCAGTCCTAAGAGCTATAGCAGGGGCTCTTCAGCCCCTACACTTCCCACTCCTCACTTGCCATTCCTACCCCCCTTTCACCCCATTCTTGTAACAGACAAAACGGTGGTGGGCATATGACTGGGCCTAGCTACCCAGCTAGCAGTAAGTCTTTGAAATTTTTCTTCTGTGTCTGGAAAATATGGCTGTCATTAGTCAGAGTTTTCTTTTATAAACAACAGGGAAACCCACTCTGGTTAATGTTTTGTAAAATAAGTTTTTGGGAGGGTATCAAGTAGTTAATACAACAAAGGCTAGAGAGAAATCTTGGGCAGGACTCAATGGAAGCAAGACATACCATCAGTCTTGGGGCGCCTGGGTGGCTCAGTCGGTTAAGTGTCTGCCTTCGGCTCAGGCTGTGATCCTGGGTCCGGGGATCAAGCACCGCCCCAAGTGGGGGTCCCTGCTGAGCAGGGGCGGGGGCTGCTTCTCCCTCTCCCTCTGCCCTTCCTTCCCGCTACTGCTTGCTTTCTCTCTCCAATAAATAAAATCTGTAAAAAAAAAAAAAAAGACATACCATCAGTCTTAAGATGCCCCTGATAATACCATCTTCAATGGCTTGGCTCTGCTCCTGGTTTCTGTGGTCCGTGGACACCTGCCATCACATCACTGAACACTCACCACCATACCATTGCTGCTGCAGCTGTCCTGTATCACCTCCAGTCCTAAAACTTTGCACCTCTTCCTCTAGGTTTGAGATCATGGCTGGGAGTATCTGATTAGCTATACTCAGCTCTTGTGTTCATGCTTCAGCTTCCAGAGAAGAGGAAAAGTGATACCTGTCCCTCTTTGCTTTCAGCTTCTGTAGTGAGCCCCATTTGGGATTTCCCTTCAATTGGAAAGGGTCTTTGGGTGCTAAACAGTCAGTAGGATGATATCCATTGGCCATTCTGGCTGCTTAATACAATTTTCTGTTACCTCAGGGGCTGAGGTGAATTTTGAGCTAATGTTGCCATCTTCCTTGTCACTTGGACTAAGCCCATCTGCAGAAAGAGAAAATGTGGCCAACATACAGAAACAGATGATGGGCTATAGGAAACGAAAAGAGGAGGAGAAAGATGTTAGGTGGGGAGGAGAGATGCAGTGAGGAGAGAGAGATGGGAAAGTGTTGGAAAAAGATTAACTGCGGAAGAGTTGGAGCACTGCTCTTTTTCATGTCAGATGGCTGCTTCAGTGCCATCTTCACACAAATAATTAATTCCCTTTTATAATAGTTTAATGCTATTTGGAGTTGTATTTCTTTTATTTGCCATCGAAAAGATCGAATTAATGCAGGAGCTGAGGTGGGTTTCATCTACATCTGTGTAAGTTATTGTTTGGTTTTCTTTTCATTTCTCAATCCCACAAAGAGGAGGCTGAAGTTCTGACTTTCAAGTGATCCAGTGCGCTGGAGATTATGATCTAGCAGGTGTGTACCTTTATTACCTCCCAGGAGCCAGGTGAAGTCTGTAGTTGGATTTTGCCTCAGAGCAGTGGTAGATCTCTTTCTGGTTGCATCGGCAAGTAGTAGGCATGCCTCCTCTTAGGTAGGGCATGACTTGAATGGCTGTAGACATGAATATGAGCCTATCATTACATGACCAGTAAGTGATCTGGTAAATAGGATTCCTTTTCTGTGGTATTGGTGACACTAAGACCTCAGTTTATCTCAACAGAGCTTGGGAAGTTTGGGAGAGGGATGGAAAAAGAGTGTTTTGGTTTGGATTACCCCCCAAAATAAGCCAAAGACTTATGTCCACAATTTATTTGAAACGTGATCCAAGGAAGCAATGAAGTAGGAAGAATGAAACAGAGGAGGAAAAAGCCATTACAAAGCTACCTTACAGTGTTGGTCACTGCTGCAGGTGAGTGGAGCTCAATGGCACTGGAGTCTTTTGAGAAGCTGTATATAATGTGCCTCCAAATTGCCTGCCCAAAGAAATGGGAGGAAAGCATTTATGCATTGACTTTGAATCTCTAGTCATCAAAGGCTGACTTACAGGCCATTGCTGTTGTGCATGCAGGAAGACATAGAGGGTTCCCACAGGGGTTCTTGAAATAGCACAATATGGAGAAGCCTTGGGGCAGAAAAAAAAGATGTATGATGCAGCTGAGGTGAATCGTTGTGTGGAGCTGGCTGTCAGCAGTGGCGAGAGTAAAAAGTGGGTCCAGGGGATATGAGGCAGGACCAAGGGATGTCAATATAAGGGGAGGAGATGTGCTGAATTCTTAATCCTACATAAGGGGAGCCAAAATATTTAGTTGGGTCTTAGCTAAGTACAAAAAATGTAGATTAGCTTTAAAAACATAAATGATAACCATTAGTAGAATCTAAAATAATATGTATACCCCCAGATCACTGGAGAAAATAAGGAGAAGAAAAAAATAAGTTCATATGAACAGAAGTTAGAAGACCGGGAAACTGCAAAAGTCCTCCGTTCCCTCCCTTCCCCTCCTTCCCCTTCCCTCCCCTTTCCTTCCCTTCCCCTCCTCTCTCCCCTTCCTCCCTCTCCCCCTCACCCTCCTTCTCTCTCTCTCTCTCTTGCACACGCGCATGTGTGTTTAGATGGAGAAAGAGAGTGAGCATATGTATAAGTATATACACATGTATATCTAGTAAATTAAAAATTATGATGGTAGAAACAAAAACAGATATACATCAAAGGAGGGATGGATCTAGCCTGAAGTTTATACAGTTTGGGAGAGGTGGTCTTTAAGAAGAATAACACAAAATTACAAATACAAATTAGATATGAAGTGAATATTTATTTGGAATGAGGAAAAAATGACAATCCATTACGGATGTCACAAACATCATGAAATTGAAAGTTAACATTAACTACCTGATAATCCCTCCATAGTGCTTTCTCCTGCATTTTTGAGGCAATAAATCTGACTTTTTAAATTTTGGAAACTTTTTATGAAACACAACTTACCAAAACTGTTTTATGAGCCTAGCATAATTCTGATTTCACAATCTTAGAAGTATATTATAAGAAAATGAAATTACAGACTAATGTCCCTTATGAACTTAGGTACAAAAGTCCCAAAAGAAAAAGCTCAAATCCAGCAATATATCAGAAGGTGAGTGAACACATCATGAGCAAGTAAGGTTTATCTCAGGAATATAAGTATGGTTTAATATTTGAAATATATGTAATTCACCATGTTATCAGAATAAAGGAGAAAAAATATAAGCATCTCAATAGATATAGGAAAAGTGATAAAACTCAATATCCATACATAGTTTTTGAAAAGATCAGCAAACTAGGAATAAAAAGGAATTTTTCAATCTGATCAAAGGTATCTTAAAAAATCTTCACCTAACATAATAATAGTAAAATATTTAAATCTTTACCCCTAAAATCTGGAAGATAATGATGTTAACATTCATCACTCTTATTCAACATTATAATGAAGGTCCTAGCCAATGTATTAACACAAGAAAAAAAACAAAAGACAAGAATTCAAAAGGAAGAAATAAAGGTGACTTTATTTGCAAATGGCATGATTTATTTTTTATGTAGGAAATTCAAAGGTATAAAAAAGTATATAAAAATGAACTATTAGTACTAATAAGTGAGTTTAGCAAGATTATAGGATATAAAATCAATCCGTAGTTTTATTTCTTTGTAGTAATCCTAAAAGTTTGGAAAAAAAATTAAAATAAATACCATTTTTCATAGCATAAACTCCATCATATACCTAGGAATGAATTTAATAAAAAATAGAATTTTAAAATATTGCTGAGATAAAGAAGACATGAATAAGTGAAAAGACAAATGATGTTGATGGATTTGAAGATTCAATACTGAAGAGGCGTCAATTCTTCCCAAATTGATCAATTGATCAATTGGTTCAATAAAATCTTAAAAAAAATTCCAGCAAACATTCTTTAGAAATTGGCAAACAGGTTTTAAAATTTACAAAGACATGCAAAGGCCTTAAAGTAGCTAAGATAATCTTGAAGAAGAACAAAGATTTTCTATAAAGCTATTATAGTAATGTCAATAAAATAATAAGGAAAAAAAGTAGACCTGTTTAGAATACACAGGACACGCTGCTATCACATTAACCAAGTCCCCGTACTTCAAGGGCAATTCAGCATCCTTAGCAATATCCATCCCACCTGGGCACTGAGGTGGCCACTCTTTCTATGCATCCAATCTGCTTTATCTTCTGAAGGGCTGGTTGCTAGGGCTTGTACCCAGCCTAGGGCTTGTGCCTGAGTTAGGGCATCAGCTTCCTGATTGTCAGTGCCTTATGAGCTGGAACTTGGAAGACAGTGAGGACCACTTCAGGCTCTTGCAGAGGTGGACCCAAATGTCCCCACACACATCCTGACCCCAGAAGGGCCCACTCATGATCATCCATCCCTTGGCTTCCCTATGTCCAAGACATAGGATTAATCTCAACTGTCAGTACAAAGGGTTAACGGCCAGAGCTCACCATCCAAACCATTCTGAGTTCAGTTCACTGTCTGCTGTGGTTTCTTCTTTCCTAAGAACCTCCACCTGGAGGAGTGCTATGTACAGTGTTAGGAGCTGTTGCTCTGCAGGGGTGTATTGGATTTCTGTCCCCTTCCAGAGCTGGGACCAGAATCCTAGGGGCACTCTCCCTTTCTTTTGTCTCTGTCACAGTGTCTGACCCATATCTCCCAGAGTCACATCTGGGAAGACATCTAACTTCGGTGGTAACCCTCCTTGGGAGATGCCCAGAGCTTTAATCAGCTATATTAGCATTTATGTCTTCTCAAGGGTGGCTTACTGCTCTGATCCCCACTCCTGCATGTGCCCTTTCTTTGCCAGGGACAGAGACACCATGCCAGATGGGGAATAAAAGGCTTCCAAACTCCCAAATCCTTACAAAGACTTGCACCTCTTTCATCATTATAGGGGTTGGATAGGCTTGCACCTTATCAATCATAGCTTCTAGGACAATGCAAGTCTTAGTCAACCAAATGACTCCCCAAACCATATGGGCCTTGAATTATCTGGGGGTTCACTGGCCATCCTTCCTCTCATAGATCCTCTAGCAAAGCCTGTAGGGTGTCCTACGGCAGAGGCAAATCTTCATATGTTAACATTATATTATCAATGTAATGGCCCGTTTTACTGATGTGGGGAAGGAGAATGAGGACAGGTCTCAAGCTACCATCTCGTGAGATATGGTGGGACCATGTGCTTTGGGGAAGAAGAACCTGAAAGGTGTATTACTTGTCCCTCCTATATGAATGCGAATTGATGTTAGTTATCAGAAAAAAAAATTCTTTTCCACAAATCTCCTTGCAGATGAAGGACTTTTACAGGAACACTTTCTTTTGGTCAGAGCATCAGAGTAGACCAATAATTGTCTATAAATGACAAAGACTTAAAAAATGGCCATGGTTAAACATCTGATGAGAGTTCATTTTAATGTAATTGACAAAGAATTTTGGTTATTGCTGTGATATACATTTTAAAATTATGACTAATAACATTATACCAGGACATACCAGATTTTTAGGAATTTCATACAAATAAGAAAGAAACTTTAGCATCACTTCTTATTTGACAGTACTTTCCATGAGATTTAATGTATAAAAAGTTATATAGTTATAAAAACTTAGCTCTTTTAATGGAGAAGACTCTGTTTCCTTAAGTATTCAAAGACCTGATAAAGGCAAAACACAGAATCTTTGTTTTTTTGTTTTTTTAGGCAGATTACATTAAAGGTAAAGAAAAACCTTTTTACAATTTCTTATTTAAGAGCAGACCAATAATCTAAGAAAACGTTGTCCTTTTAGTGGAGAGAAAACCAAATTCTAATTTTGCACCATGTACTTTTGGTATTAAAATTCTCTCTCTCTTTTTTTCTTTTTAACCCTGTGGGGAGTGTTTTGGTTGTCTCTGGGGGTTTATGTTTCAAAGACATGATAGGATTTACAGTCTCAAGGGACAAAGAAAAATAGGTTTTCTTTCTAACTCTTTCTAAGAGTTTTTTGGTAATTGCTATTTAAAATTTTCCCATATATTAGGGGTCAGTTGGCTTGGACATGAGTCCATTTCCTCATCAATCACCACATCTTCCTCTTATTTCTCATCACATTCCCAGAGATTCTGCCTCTTAGCATCTGGATCAGGCTTTATCTAAAGCATCTTGTGCCCTCCTAGCTTTGCAAAAACACTTGTAAAATAGTCTCCAACTTATTACCCTGCTCTCCCATTTTGTGTGCCAGCCCCAAAGCTAGCAGACCAGGGGACACTTGCACCTCCTTCTCTAACCTTAGCTCTTCTAACTTTCTAACTTGAGCTTCAGCCTCTACTTGGGCATGGTGGCCAGCCCACTGTGGCAGCCATGTTTCCCTTCTTTGCCACAGCGTGCTATGTGCAGTTTCTCAAACAAGCTCATTAAAGCAGCCAGTGTTCTTGTGGTGTTCCTGTACTCACATGGCGGTTCACAAGCATCAGATGTACAGGCTACCCCACCCACAAAGAGGTCAACGGCCAACTTGGGATTTTCCCCAAGGATGCCTCTTTCCCAAGGCCCATTTCTTTAGTTTCCTGGCTGGCTCAACAATTGTTGGTTCACAAGCTCCCTGGGAGCTTCCCAGGTATGATCTGAAACTGGCCTTTATATATGGAGGGCAGAGAGAGACTGAAGAAAGAGGCAGGCCACTTCAGATTGGTAGGTGGCAGGTTTAATAAGCAAGGGAACTTACATATGAGGCTTATCTTCAGTGGCCACAAGAAGAGTAGATCTCTGCACCTGCCTGCCAAGTCTTAAAAGGTTATACAGATGCCTTAACTGGTTTTAGTCACGTAAACCATCCAGATGGTCTCAACATCACATCACTATCACAAGGCCGTGTCCTTGGGGCAGCATTGAGGAATGGGAAATGCAAGCAGAATGCACATTCCAAGGACAGGGGCGGGGGTGAGGAGCCTCCAGTTACTGTCCAGCTCACAGATCAATCAGTGGTCACTGTTTCTCGATGACCACTCCTAACAATGCCCACTCGCAGCACTCCTATGCAATGTAGTACTGGAAATCCTAGCCAGAGCAATTAGGAAAGAAAAAGAAATGAAAGGCACTCAGGTTGGAAAGGAATAAGTAAAATTGTCTCTGTTGCAAATGACATGATTTTGTGTATAGAAAACTCAAGAGACTCGACCAAAAAAGCTGCTAGCACTAATAAATGATTTTAGTCAAGTTGCAGGCCATAAAATCAATATACTAAAATCAGTGGTATTTCTATGCAGTAACACTAAACTGTCTGAAAAAGAAATGAAGAAAACAATCTTATTTACAAAAGCAGAAGAAGGAATAATACTTCAGAATAAACTTAACCAAGGAGATGAAAGACTTATACATTGAAATTATGAAACATTGATGAAAGAAAATTAAAAAGATACAAATAAGCGAAAAGATGCCCCATGTTCATGGATTGGAAAATTCAATATAATACGTGTACTACCCAAGTGACCTACAGATTCAATATAATACCAATCAAAATTCCAATGCCTTTTTTTCATGGAAATAGAAAAAAATCCTAAAATTCACATGGAACCATAAAAGACCTGAAGTAGCCAAAGCAATCTTGAGCAAGAATAAAACTGAAGGCATCACATAATGTATGTTTTCAAAATATATGACAAAGTTACAGCAATCAAAATAATATGGCATTGGCATTATAACAGTCATATAGGCCAATTGAACAGAATAGAGAGCCCCCAAATGAATCTATGCATATATGGTCAACTGATCTTTACCAGGGATGCCCAATATTTACCCCAAAGATACAAATGTAGTGATCTGAAGGGGCACATGCACCCCAATGTTTATAGCAGCAATGTCCACAATATCCAAACTATGGAAAGAGCCTAGATGTCCATCAACAGATGAATGGATAAAGAAGATGTGAGATATATATATATATATATATATACGCATACACACACACACACACACACACACATACAGGAATATTATGCAGCCATCAAAAAACCGAAGTCTTGCCATTTGCAACGACGTGGATGGAACTAGAAGGTATTATGCTAAGTGAAATAAGTCAATCAGAGAAAGACAGTTATCATATGATCTCACTGATATGAGGAATTTGAGAAACCAGGCAGAGAATCATGGGGGAAGAGAGGGAAAAATGAAACGGGACGAAGCCAGAGAGGGAGACAAACCATAAGAGACTCTTAATCTCAGGAAACAAACTGAGGGTTGCTGGAGGGGAGGGAGGTGGGAGGGATGGGGTGGCTGGGTGATGGACATTGGGGAGGGTATATGCTATGGTGAGCGCTGTGAATTGTGTAAGACTGATGAATCACAGACCGGTACCCCTAAAACAAATAACACATTATATGTTAATTAAAAAAAACTAGAGATGCCCAAGATACACAATGGGGAAAGGATGGTCTCTTCAATAAATAACGTTGGGAAAACTGGATGTCCATATGTAGAAGAATGAAATTAGACCCTTATCTCACACCATATACCAAAACTAACTCAAAATGGATTAAAGACTTAAATGCAAGACCTAAAACTATAAAACAGCTAGAAGGAAGCATAAGGAAAAAACTTCTCTTTTTTTAAAAAAATATTTATATATTATTTATTTTAGAGAGAGAGAAAGAGAGCATGGGGGAGGGAAGAGCATGGGGAAGGGAGCTTCTTGATATTTCTGTGGGCAATGATTTTTTGGATATGACTCCAAACCACAAACAACAAAAGCAAAAATAGACAAGTAGGAGTGCATCAAACTAAAAAGCTTCTGGACAGCAAAGGAAACAAAAGAGTAAAGAGACAACTTATGGAACAGTAGAAAATATTTGCAAGCCATACATCTGATAAGGTGTTAATATTCAAAGTATATAAGGAACTCAACTCATCAGCAAAAACACAAATAATCCAGTTAAAAAATGAGCAAAGAACCTGATAAGACATTTCTCCAAAGGAGACATAAACATGGTCAATAGGTATATGGAAAGGTGTTTAACATCACTGTTCATCAGGGAAGTGCTAATCAAAACCTCAAGGGTGGGGTGCCTGGGAGGCTCAGTCAGTTAAGCATCCAACTCTTGATTTCAGCTCGGGTCATGACCTCAGGGTCATGAGATAGAGCCTCCTATCAGGCTCCAGGCTCAGTGCAGAGTCTGCTTGAGATTCTCTCTCTCTCCCTTTGCCCCTCCCCCGCTTGTGCTCGCTCTCTAACATACATACATACATAAAACCTTAAAAAAAAAACCTCAGTGGGATATCCCCTCACACTTGTTAGAATGGCTGTTATCAAAAAATCAAAAGATAACAAGTCTTGGTGAGGATGTGGAGAAACAGGAACCTTTGTACACTGTTGGGGAAATGCAAAATGATGCAGCCACTATGGGCAATGGTATGGAAGTTCCTCAAAAAAATGAAAAATAGAACTACCATAAAATCTAGCACTGGGTGTTATATACAAGTAATGAATCATTGAACACTACATCAAAAACTAATGATGTAATGTATGGTGATTAACATAACAATAAAAAATTAAAAAAAACTAATGATGATAATATGTTGGCTAATTGAACATAATAAAAAAAAGAAAAAAAATTCAGCAATCCCACTCTTGGGTATATATCTAAAGAAAATGAAATCAGTATCTCAAAGAGATATCTGCACTCCCCTTTTTATTACTGCAATGTTCACAGTAGCCAGAATATGGAAACAACCTAAGTTGTCAGTGGATAAATGGTTAAAGTAAATGTGATACACACATACATAATGGAATATAATTCAGCTTTAAAAAAGAAGTAAATTCTGCTATTTGTGATAGCATGGATGAACCTTAAGGGAGGATATTATGCTAGGTGAAATAAGCTAGACACAGAAAAACAAATACTGTATGATCTCATGTATATGTGGAACCTAAAAAAGCCAAACTCATAAAAGCAGAGAGTAGAATGGTGGTTGCCAGGGGCTGGAGCACGGGGGAAAGGGAAAGATACTGGGCAAAGGGCGCAGACTTTTAGTTCTAAGGTGAGTAAGTCCTGGGGATCTAATGAACAGCCTGGTGACTATAGTTAATAATACTATATTATATAGAGATGGTCCCCTGACTTATAACAGTGGTTTGACTTAAGGTTTTTTGACTTTACGATGGTGCAAAAGTGATATGCATTCAATAGAACTTCAAATTTTATATTTCAATCTTTTCCGAGCTAGTGATATGCCCTATGAGTCTTGTGATGTTGGGCGGCCGCAAGCTGAGCTTCCAGTCAGCCACATGATCAGGAGGGTAAATAACCCCCCACACTTAAAACCATTCTGGACCCAAAGAACCATTACATTTTTCACTTTCAGTATAGTGTTCAATAAATTACATGAGATATTCAATACTTTATTATAAAATAAGCTTTGTGTTAAATGATTTTGCCCAACTGTAAGCTAATATAAGTGTTCTGAGCATGTTTAAGGTAGGCTAGGCTAAACTGTAATGTTTGGTAAATACAAGGTGTATTTTTTTTTTTTAAAGATTTTATTTATTTGAGAGAGAGCACAAGCACGGAGAAGAGGGAGAAGCAGGCCCTCCGCTGAGCAGGGAGCCCGATGCGGGGCTCGATCCCAGGACCCTGGAATCATGACATGAACCGAAGGCAAATGCCTAACTGACTGAGCCACCCAGGCTCCTTGGTAGTTAAATGTATTAAATGCATTTTTGACTTACGATATTTCAAATTATGGGTTTATCAGGATGTAACCTCATTGTAGGTTGAGGAAGATCTGTACTTAAAATGTGCTAAGAAAGTAGATCTTAAGTATTCTCATCACAAACAAAAAGGGTAACTCTAAGAGGTAGTAGATACATTAATTAACTTGACTGCGGTAATCATTTCAAAATGTATATGTATATCGAAACATCATATTGTACTCAATATAAAAAACCCCAAACAATCCAATTAAAAATTGGACAGAGGAACTGCATAGACATTTCTCTAAAGGAGGCATACAGATGTTTAATGTCACTAATCATCAGGGAAATGCAAATCAAAACCACAATGAGATATAACCTCACTTGTCAGAATGGCCATTATGAATAAAACAAGAAATAACAAGTGTTGGCGAGGATGTGGAGAAAAGGGAACCTTGTGGCACTCTTGGTGGGAATGCAAAATGGTGCAGCCACTGTGGACAACAGTATGGAGATTCCCCCCCAAAATTAAAAATAAAACTACCACATGATCCAACAATTCTACTTCTGGGTATTTATCTGAAGAAAACAAACATTAATTCAAAAAGATATGCACCTCTGTGTTCATTGCAACATTATTTACAACAGTCAAGATATATGTTCATCAATAGATAAGTGTTCATCAATAGATGAATATAAAAGAAGGTGTGCGTGTGTGTGTGAGTACATACACACATACATTCAATGGACTATTACTCAGCCATTAAAAAGATTGAAATCTTGCCATTTATGACAACATGGATGGACCTAGAGGGTATTAAGCTAAGTGAAGTAAGTTAGAGAAAACAAATACCCTATGATTTCACTTATAAGTGGAACCTAAAAAAACAGTTAAGCAAAACAAAACAGTAACAGACTCATAGATATAGAGAACAGTCTGATGGTTGCCAGAGGGGAAGGGCATGGGGGGGGTTGGACAAAATATGGGAAAGGATTAAAAGGTACAAACTTCCAGTTATAAAATAGAGACATGGGGATTCAATGTACAGCATCCGGAATATAGTTAATAATATGTAACAACTTTGTATGGTGACAGATGGCAACCAGATTTATCATGATGATCATTTCATAATGTATCTAAATGTTGAATTACCATGTGGTACACCTGAAAGGAATATCATATTGTATGTCAACTACACAAAAACAAAAAGTCATGTTATATACCTTAAGTATATACAACTTTTGTCAATTATTCTCAGTAACACTGGAAAAAGTTAAAAGTTGCCCTACCAGATATAGGTTTATTATAACCATAGAAATTAGATGCCATAGTAATGGTGTAGGAAAAGATAAATAGGCTAATGTAAGACTATAAGGAGCCTCCAAACAGACCCACGTATATGTAGAAATGTTATCTACATTTCATTGTATCACATTATAAGACACTGTGACTAACAGGGAAATGGGAGATTGTATGAGAAATCATTCTATGAGAATTGGTTATCCACATGTAAAAAAAAAATAAAAATGGATCCCTTGTATTATACAAAAAAAACCTCCAGATGGATTAAAGACATTATGAAATGCAAAATTAAATTATTTAGAAAATATCCTAATTATCTTCGAGTAGGGAAAGATTTTTCAAAATACAAAAAACATAAACCATACAGGAAAAGATTGATTAATTTTGGCTACTTTAAAATTAATTTCAGCTCATCAAAAGACATCATAATAAAAATGGAAAGATGGAATTTAGAGTGGTAGAAGATATTTACAACTCATATGACCAGTGATTAATGGCTAGAATATATTGGAAACCTTAAAACCAATTTAAAAAAAGCAAACAACCAAGTTAAAAATGGCAAAGGATGTAAACAGGGAATTCATACAGAAGGGGAAACATGAAAAGCTGCTAACCTCACAAGGAATCAGGGAAATGCATAAAATAATGCCGAGCTATTGTTTTCTCATCTGTCAAATTGGCATGAGTTAAAAAGCTTGATGAATGTTGGTGAGGAAGTGGGGCTTGTGTTTTCAGCTGATGGAAATGTAATCTGGTCCAACCATTTTGGAAAAGAATTTGACATTCTAGTAAGATTGAAGATGTAATACCCTTCCACTCTAGGTATAAATTTCACTTTATAATTCCACTTTAGGTATAAACACAAGAGAATTTCCTACACATGTATACAAAGAGATATGTACAAGAATGTTTCAGAGCTGTTGGTAACGCTGCAGGACTAGAAACACCACGTGTCGATCAGTGAATTGGCAAATAAAATTTTAAATATTCTATGAGTGTGTAAGGCAGCGAAAATGAAGGAACTAGATGTACTTGTTTCAGTGGGAATAAATCTCTTTCCGTAGTGGGAGTGATCATGTTTTATAATTTTCAATAGGAATATAATAGGCAAAATGAGAAATCCTATGGAGGAAAGAGAGAAAGTCCTGTGGATCGCCAAGGAAAAAGCATTTTTGCGGATGAAGGGGTTTTTTTTTTTTTTTTTTTGGCCATTAAAATACGATCATTTAACTTGCTTTGCCTCTTTCTATCCATAATAACCCATTATCTTAAATTCCATTGGATACTTTCTTTGAAGTAACTGGTTCTTACCACAAGAGGTCAGCATTTGCATGGAAATATTTCCCCCAAAGTGGTGTGAAAAAACTGAGACCAAAAGAAGTAAACTTTTTATATTTAGATGTATTCCTGTCCAAAGTGGATTCTGGTCCTGATCTTTAACTGCCTTAGTCAATGCAAATTTTAAGTAAGTTATTAGAGAAAACGATGGGTCTAGCGGTGCATTAGAGTACTTGATTCTTGTTAGTTCCGAGCATCTAGCAGTTCCAGGCTCATCTTCACTTTGATGGTGTTTTTTCTTTCAAGTAGTTCCTCTAGTGTCAGTTTAAAAAATAAGGATACAAACCTGTTTCAGTTGCAGTTACAAAGTTATGATTATTTCATGAAGTTTTGTGACCTTCTTGCTAGCATGTATTGTATTTATGAATACCTCTTAGAGGAAAATGAAGCACATTGTCTTCAGGGCAGGAGATCTCTGCCGCTTGGTTCTGGTTAGACTTTCCACTACGATGTGTCTTCACCCAACTCCAGCTTCCTTCCACCCACTCTGTAAATGGAAAATAGCGATGAGTTTCCTGTTTTGAAGCTAGACCTCCACTAAATTGTCAGTGTCAATGGCAATGAATCATAGGGAATCTAGATAGCATTTTCATTGGAACACTTTCCGCACAGTGCTTAGCACACTGGCTTGTACTTGAATGTCTGCCCTAATGAAAACAGAAACCTGATCAATCCATTCCCAGCTAAAAATCCGTCAGTGACTCCAAAGAGCTTTCAAGACCTAGTTGAATTAGCTCCACATTCAAAACTATTAATAATATGGCCCTGACTAATCTGTCAGCCTTATGCCAATTTCTATATATTATATAGAAATATATATGAATATTAATACTTAGTTATGATATGCTGAGCACATCATATGTCACTGTCTTTCATACTTTATATACATGACCTCATTTATTCCTTTTTGAAATACTATATGCAAATGAGGAAACCAAGACTCCGAGAACTTAAATCTTTACACAGCTAGGATTTGAACTTGAGTGTTTTTTACTCCAAAGTCATTATTATATATTACACTTCTCTCATCTTGCCTCTCCACATAACCACATACTCTGCAGTCAGACTGAGGTACTCTCAGTTCCTTTTATGTCTAATAACTTTTGCATAATCTTTACTTCTTCTGGAATACCTTTCTTGTCTGCTCTAACTAGTCAAATCCTTCTTGGGTTTAAAACTTAGTTTTATCATCTGCTATGGTTGACCCTCCCTGATCTATTCAACTGTGTTCGTTGCACCTGCTCTGAGTTCCAGTCCTGAGTAGTTTTTCTAGAATGTGTGTGAGGGAGTGTGGCAGAGGATTGGGGATATAATTGCTGATGCTCTACTGGAAGAACCAGTGCTCTATGCAGTGCAGAACTGCATTTTTCACTTGAACTTCCACAAGGAAGTGATTCTTCCTTCCAAAGGGAGCAAAATACGTCCAACTCCTTTGACCCCAGAATATGATTACTAGGAGAGAGAAAGAGAGAGAGAGAGAGAGAACTGAGGGAAGCAGTAACTAACACCGAGGTCCCAAGTTAGAGGGAATAGAAGAATACAGGGCTGAGAGAATAGAAAAAGATACTACCTGGGTTAACAAATCAAATGAGCAGCTGTATTTAAAGGCTAGACTTGAAATGAACTTTGAGCTTTTGCAAATGTAAAGACCAAAAGGGCCTTGAAAGTAAGGAACAACAACCCCTACCCAAACTACTACAGGGAGGATTTTGGTACTCAGAATGGGCAGTTCCAGAGAAACAATGTTCCTTTCTTAAATTCTTCTCTTAGGGTAGCTTATTGCTGTTTGACTGACTGATTTCACTTAGCATTATACTATCTAGTTCCATCCATTCTGTTGCAAATGCCAAGATTTCATTCTTTTTTATGGCTGAATAATATTCCATTGTGTATATATACTACCTCTTTATCCATTCATCAATTGATAGACACTTGGGCTGCTTCCACAATTTGGCTATTGTAAATAATGCTACAATAAACATAGGGGTGCATGTATCCCTTTGAATTAGTGTTTTTATATTTTTTTGGTAAATACCCAGTAGTGCAATTCCTGGATCATAGAGTAATTCTATTTTTAATTTTTTGAGGAACCTTCATATTGTTTTCCACAGTGGCTGCACCAGTTTGCATTCCCACTTACCGTGCAAGAAGGTTCCTTTTTCTCCACATCCTTGCCAACCTTATTGTTTCTTGAGAATAAACTTTTTTTTTTTAAGAAAAATATTTCCACAGATACTTCGTGTTGGCTAAAATTATTTTATGTTTCTTGAGTGAATAAGCCTAAAACTACAAGTAAATATCTCATGCTTATGGCATTTATATAACTACAGACCTAAAAGCAAATGTACACATTGAATAGAATAAAAAATTCAGATAATACTAATAATGAACAATTAATATAATTTTGTTGCACTAAAATTGAGGCTTGCAGTATAAATGTAATATTGATTTTTGCCATGCAGGTTCTTTTCAGTTTGGTATTTCTATATGCTGTGTGATGATTCTATTTTAACATTATTGTTTGCTCTTTGAACTACTGTTAAAACCCAAGATTTTTGCAGCACATTGTGATACGATTTAGCCTTTACTTGCCCTAAGTGATTATTTTGTTATGAAATTCACCTCTGTTCTTGTTTCATTAGCTCATGACAATAAAAATAGAACTGTGTTTCTGGAATGTTCACTCTTTGAGGATGGGTCCTCTGTCTGTTTTCCCTGTTGTATTCTTGGTGTCTAGAATAGTGTCTGGCACATAGTACGTGCTCAAGAAATGTTTATCAAATAGAGGAGTTAATAAACAAAAAAATACTTGAAGCTAATACATTGTTAATTATAAATGCAGGCCCTGAAATCTCATGGTAGTAATAGATAGTTAGATGGTCATCCAGATGCTTATATTGCTGAGATAATATTTTGAGTTATTTCTTTATTGATTTCTATGTTGTCTCCAGGCCTTCTCTTTCTTCTTACTTCAGCCACTCAAGCAGGTAGTTGGGGTTCTATTCCTATGACCTCATGGAGAGATCTGGTGGGTCAGAGAAGCAGAGATTATTTACAAGCTTCCCTGATTTTTGTTCCTTAAGCCTTCAAATGAAAGCCAGTTTTGAGTATACCCTTCCAAAATGTGATGCTTATCTTTCATTCACACCTCCAGATCTACTCTCCATTTTCCTCCATCCTCATCTGTGCCCTTGGAGGCTGATCTTTATGAACTACATAACTGGGCCTTCTTGCCTTTTGGCTTCTTCTTTGATTTGGTCATTGGAGGCAGTGGTATGAGATTGGAGGGCACACCTCAGTGGTTCCTTATTTGGACAGATGCCCTTCCTCCCACACAGTCCCCCATGCGTTGGTGTTTGGGTTCTATGAAAGGTTGCGGAATTGGGACAAAACCCCAGAGAGGTGAGGGGAGCGAGAAGACTTGAGGTTGTCTGGCTTCCTGGTAGAATGGTGGACTCAAGTTAGAAACTAAGTTTAATTATAGAGAATTAAGTAGGAGGGGGTGCAAGATGGCAGAGTATGAGGACCCCAAGCTTGCCCCCGGCTATGTTTACAACTAGATATCACTCACATCTGAGTCAATAAACCGGAGAGCAATTTGAAGACTGGCAGAACAAACTCCACAACTAAAGGTAGAGAAGAAGCTGCATCAGAGAGGTTAGGAAGGACAGAAATGGTGGTTGGGAGCTGCCCACGGGAGGGAGAGAGCTGCAGGTGCAGGCAGAGGAAAGCACTGGGAAGCCCATACAGGGAAAATGAATCTCCATAACATCTGGCCTTGAAAACCAGAGGGGCTGAATTCCATGAGTTTGTATAACCAGCGGGACTTGGAGCCTGGAGCTTAAAAAGTCAGGTGAGAATACAAGAACACTACTTCAAAGGGAGTCATGCACCCATTCCAAGCAGAGGCTCGCCATTAACCAAAAAATCCATTTCTCCTTTTTGTTGGGTGTGTACCTAGACCTCTCTTGTGCCCTTGCAGGTTGGCATAGAATGCAACTAAGTTCTAGCCAATGGTTTGTGAGTGGAAGTTTTGCATGTCACTTTTAAGCTAGGGTTTTTAAGAGGCAGGTGTGCCCTCTTCATACTTGTCCCCCTTAGTGTCTTGATGCTGAAGGTGACAGGCTGTGGAGATGACACAGCCACAAAACCATGACAGAGTTCCTGAGTCGCCATGTGGAAGAGAGTTGCCAAACGACTAGGAATCTCTCTCCCACATTGCATTATGTACAAGAAATAAACTTCTGTGTTCTTTAAGCCATTGTATCCTTTTTTGAGGGGCTGTTTGTTATAGCAGCTAGTGTTATCCAAATTAATATGCTCTTTTCATAACTATAACCATGATGGAACACATGGAAAGAGTGGATTTCTGCAGTCAAATAGGTTGTCTAGTTGGATTCAGATTTTCAGAAGGGGGAAGAAGCTAGAAAAATGGAAAGCCTTTCACATCTTGTTTTCTTTCCTGAAGCCAGACCCTTTCCAGGTCCTCCTGGCCTCCCCATTGTGTCTCACCCTGGGCAGTGTTTTCCCCCACCTCTTCTCCATCATTTTCTTTGTTCATTTTGCTCCCAGGCAGCAGCCTCCTCAGCTCAACCATGAATAGCATCCACTGGAAGTGCTGGCCCCTTTTTAGATCTGGGTCATGCTTTGTGTGTCTTTCCACATTAGTGTGATAAAGAGCTCTTCCTGACCCTCTGGTTCTTTTCCCAGATGATCCATTGGCAATTTGTACATTGAAAAGTTGGTCTTCCAACAGTCCATAAGTAATCTGACTTACTAATCAAAGGCATTTCATAATACACAGGGCACTTAAATTGTTTCATTTAAATAACTTGTATTGTTATTTTTTGAAAACATTTTTTAAATTCCAGGTTAAATTCCACCTGTATATGTACCTCTTGAGACAAAATACCTTACTTTCAATCAACACTTTTTGCAGTGAAAGGCTGACACCTTCACTAAATGGCAAAAACAGGCGGTGTCCCAAAGTATTTTATCACCATCCTCCAACCTAAATTATGGATTTGACAGGACACAAACACCCATTTAACAAATCTGTATATACCCTTACACCAGCCCATCCAGAGTGGGCGCAAGTGAAGATTGGTTCTGAGATCTAAATCTAAATCAGATCTGATTTAGGGCAGCACAGGGAGGCCTGGTTTGGGTCAATTCCAGCATGGCCCTGCTCCAGGCTCTGTCTGGAGGCCTCCCCAGCGGGGAGGTATGGGTGGTGTCTGGTTCTCTCCTTTCTCCAGGGCACTGCCAATCTGCATCCTTGGCTTGAAAGGTATAATAACACAACTAAAAACAAATCGTAGGCACATTTTTACCTGGAGTTGCCAACTGTCCCGGATTGACCGTTCTCATCCAAAAAGTAAGCCTGGATCTTAGAGAAAAATAAGCACTTCAGAAGCATTTGGAATTCTCTCTCTCTCTCTCTCTTTTAAACTCCCAAAGCCTGAAACCAAAAGAAGGCAGTACTTCTTAAGTTGCTATATGTAGATTCAAGCACCTGCATTGATAATATTTGCTATCAGGACTTCATTTTACATTTTAAAATAATATTCCAACTCTGAAAAAAATTACTCTTTTGGGAGGTTTTCAGGAAATAAATGTTTACCACGTGAGATTTTAGAAAAAAAAAAAGGAAGGGAAATTAGTCACTCGATACTTCGAAGCATCCAGCAACTTCAAAATCCTTGCAAAAATCAACATGAAGCAGACCTCTTACAGATTTCTTAACTTTTCTATCCTCTTAGGAATGCCAACCTCTCAGCTGGCTGGAACACAATTTTCGAGCCAGGATTGGCCCAAACCAAACTGTGGTTTTTCATTCTCCTATAGCAATGGCACCTGAATGGGTAATCACAGCTGCAACTTTAAGTGTGTCCCCCAAAACTGGACAGAGTGGGGTTTGGCACACAGGTATTTTTGTGACCTGCTCTGTAGAGGGTGTCACGTCCTGGCCAGCAGCTGGAGGAGGAGTGACCACCCACTGGGCAGAGCACGGGCTGGGGAACACATGGTTTCTCCCGTAAGTGCTCTCTGGGTTGGCAGGGTGGGTCGCCAAGGAAAAGTACAGACTTAAGTGCCAAAGAACCTCACTCATATCGCATCTCTGCCTGGAACTTACGACAGCAGAAAAGTTAACCAGCCACCTACCATCTCTTTACTAACATAATGGAACAGAGGGATCATAGGATCTCCGTGCTCGCCGGGAATGGACTGCCGCCCTGTGAGAACCCCTGTCAGGGTGGCCTTAACAGAAAGTGGTGCCGGCAGTTGTTCCAGTGGGCAGAGATACAAACCACGTCCTTGGAGGTTCGCTTTATAAAGAGGGAAAAGCAGCTTGAGATGCAGACGGCTATGAGCTGGGGGACAAGGGTGAATGGCTTGGCTGCTTGGTCAGGGCCCCGAAGGAACCAGATTGGGAGGTCTGTGATAAGGTAATCTGGGGAAGAGGGATGAAGTTGTGGGTTCAAAGTGTGTGTTTCTTCATATCCTACCTTAATGCCCACTAGAGAACTTCCACTGCAGAGGATGCTCTCAACAATGAGGTAGACAAGAGGTCTTATTTTGTGGCTGTGGACAACTCATGATGAGCCTGAGGACACCAGACCACCCACTGGGTGGCAGAGTGATTTCAGTTTCAATTAGTCCGTACCAGAATTGACACCTGCCTTGCCCATGTGTCTTTGTTAGAACCACCATCCAAGGGCTCACAGAATTCCTGATCTATAGATGTGGCATCCTGCATAACACTGTCACAATGGCTACATGACCAGAGATCCACTGGTCTTATCAGGTATTTGCTTAACCAGGAGTAGCTAGTCCAATGGGACAGGGAAGAGATTATTGAAGGCCCAGCTAGGGTGCCACCGTTAGAGCAATAACCCGTAGGGTTGGGGTGCGGCTGTCCTCAGTGTGTAGTATATGCACTAAATCAGTGGCTCTGGTGCTATGTTCCCAATACCTAGAATTCACAGATACAGGAACCAAGCAGAAGAAGTAGGTGTGAAGCCTCTCATAGTCACTGCTTCTCAAGCTTGCAACTTCAGGCTCTGCCGTATGAAAGTTCCTGGTTCCCATAAGGGAAACACTAGGCAGTGTGTGAACTTGGCTGGGTCATTTTAGTCTCCTCATGTCAGTGGAAGAACTGACAAAGAAGAGAATTACTGCATTGGTGGGCAAATTTGACCCCAATTACCATGAGGAGTGGGTTGCTTCTACATAATAAAAGCATGGAGGAATTGACTAGAACCCAGAGGACTCATTTGGGTGTCTCTTGGTGCTTCCATGCTGGGGATAACAGTAAATGGGCAACTTCAATAGCTAGCTGTAGCTTAATGAGGGCAAGGTAGCTCAGGGCTCAGGCTGAGGTCCTGGATCATCAGCCCATCAGGCAGGCAGCCTTGGCTGTCTGGAGCACTGGCCAAGAGTGACTGAAATTAGAATGCGTGGTGGAGGAGGGAAATGAAGCCTTTATCTTGAGATCTGCTTTCCAGGGAACTCAAGAAAGATCCCTAGCACCTGACAAAAGGTCTGGAACAAAGCCGGGAGGCCCTCTGTGGTAGACTACATGAATCTTTGGTGAATATAGGATTGCACGACTGCCTTGCACTCTGTAGTAAAGGTGCTCATGTTAATTCACGTTGAGACGTGCTTAGGGAACGCAGGGCAAAGTCTGTATGTTAGCACGTGGCACTCCCAGCCAGTTTCAGCAAGGTTCACTGACTGTCCCTCCCACAGAACCAGGGTCTTGTGGTGAAGGCTCACCCACAGCTTTGGAAATGCCCCAAACCACCTCTCTGCTTGCCTCCCCAAGCCACTGTGTCACCAGCAGGAACTCATTATTCCTTCAGAGTCAGAGCGACAGAGAGAAATGCAATCCCAGGCTTAACCATTTTCCTTCCCCTAAGTGAAAAAGCCAAGTCACACGTGGCTACAATTTGGATGTTGTGTTGCTTTCCCACTTCATTGCTGCACACATAAACCAGTTGAATGTTTTTGTGACTGAATGAATTTAGTTTTTCAATTATCCCATGTACCTTACCCTGATAAATTACCAATATAAACAGCAAGCGTAATATAATTACAGTGTTGACAGTGGTCTGAGGCTTAGCTAGATGAAAAATTGCTCTCCCTCCACCCCTTCATTTCTCTCTCCTGGGATCGGCTGGTGGGAGATGAATTCTCCAACATGTGAGCTATATTCTTGAAATGCAGTCATAGGCGTGGGTGGACCCGGAAGTGTTTTTGCCTAACTGTGAAAAACTCTGATTAAGTCATCAGCCTCTTATGCTCTTCCCATCGTTTTTGCTTTCTCTTAGTTTTTGACATTTTGACAGTCTGGTTCAATGACTCTCAACTCTTTTTTTTCTAGCCCATTCTCCCATTATAGAATTTTGGTGGCATGCCTGAAGAGATTGAAATACTCAAAACAATAGGAAACAAGCGATACATTGCCACGTGATCACTGCTAGATGGAGTGCTTGCTCGTAGGGTCTATGAAAGCATCCACAACTACTCCTTCATTCACCTGGCAGTTTTTCAGACCCATGTGGTTGTTTGAGATGACCTTTTCACTGTCCTGGCCTTTTGCTCACATGTTTAAATTATAAAATTTGCCTTTAGTACTGGATTGATAAAAATCTGTATTTTACTGCCTGACTATGTGTTTCACATAGCAACCATCTCACCTCTGTGTTTCCTCTTTTGAACAGCTCTGTAACAGGAAATACTCTAGTTGTGCCAAAAAATGAAATTTACACCTTGTTCAATATTTGACTTCATATTAGCAATGGGTTTGTGAGATGCCATAGTCCTATATATGACCTATCAGTTAGAACCATGGATCTAGCTAGTAGTGGTGATTTCTGGGAAGAAAACCGTATGCATTGCCTTTGTTAAGAGAAAATGATGCAAAACTTGGAAATAAAGTAGAAAGATGAATGTTTATGCGTGTGAATGTCATTGGTCAAATTGACCAACAAACCCATGGAAGAGCCATCAGAACCTCTAGGGGAATGACACTTGGACAACCTATGTTGAGTATGGGTCAGACCCTGTAGAGCTAGATGGTAATGAAGATGATTGATATGCTGCCAGAATTTTTGTCAAGCAGATGGCTTCTGTCTGGCTGAAGAGATAACTCCAAAGATTGTGGCCCTATTGCTCTGTAGTGTAGTTTTGTATCTAATTTAGCAACTTTAATTTTTTAAAAAATAGACTGTTTTTTTAAGATTTTATTTATTTGAGAGAGAGAGAGCATGAGAGAGAGCACGAGCGGGGTGGGGGAGGGGCAGAGGGAGAAGGAGAAACAGACTCCCCGCTGAGCAGGGAGCCCGATACAGGACTCGATCCCGGGACCTGGGCTGAAGGCAGATGCTTAACTGATTGAGCCACCCAGGTGCCCTAGACTATATTTTTTATAACAGTTTTAGACTTACAGAAAAATTGAGAAGCTAGTATGGAGGGTTCCCTTATACCCTGTACCTACTTTTCCTTGTTTTTAACATCTTATGTTAATAGGATACATGTGTTATAAATAGTGAACCAATACTGTTACATTATTATTAGCCAAACTCCATACTTGACTTTGATTCCCTTAGTTTTGACCCGATGTCCCTTTCTGTCCCACGATCCCACCAGGATTCCACATTACATGTAGTGGTCAGTTCTCTGTAGGCGCTCCGTAGGCTCCGTAGGCGCTTCTTTGGCAGTTGCTAGGGTCTTTCATTGTTTTTGAGGACCCTGACAATTCTGAGGAGTCCTGGTCAAATATTTTACAGGATATGCCTCTATGGGAATGTGTCCAGTGTTTTCGCATGATCAGACTAGTTTTATGGGCTTTTGGGAAAAAGACCACAGAGATAAAGTGCCATTTTCATTACATCCTATCAAGGGTACATCCTACCAACATGGTAGCCACATGATAGACGACTACTGATGTTGGCCCAGAGCACCTGGCAGATGTAGTGTTTGTCAGGTTTCTCCACTGTACATGTCTCTTTTCTTCCCCCTTTCAACTCTGTCCTCCCCCGAAGGAAGCCACTCCATGTAGTTCATGCCTAAAGGGTCCAGAGTTCTGCTCTGCCTCTTCGAGGGTAGAGGATCTACATAAATTGTTTGGAATTCTTCGTCATGGGGGGTTTGTTTCTTCTCCCTCACTTACTAATTTATTGAACCATTTATTTATATCCTCTTTATATGGACTCATGGCTCCCAGGCACCCGGTTTATTTGTTGCTAATGGGGCCTCTCAGCTGACAGCAGGGAAATATATGTATGTATGTTAACCTGTGTGTATACACATGTCTGTGGATATTTCTGTAAGTAACCATCTGTAGCTACATGAAACTACACCTGAGTTCTTACTGATGTCTCCAACTCCAACCACATGAGTCATTCTAGCCTCCTCCCCTGGATTCCCTGTAAATTCTCACTTCAAGGGTGAGAAGCCCGATTCCCACCACCCACCATCCATTCACTTAATCATTCAATTCTAGGATTCACGTAATACAGTATCGGAATTGTTAATCCATGCCCCCATGGGAAACCACTTTATCTGCTGGCGTACAGTGCTTATACCCAGCTCCTTCTGCCTTTAGTCTTACAGATTCTACTCATCTCCAGAGCTACTTAGGTCAGCACCGCCCCCCCCCCAAAGTGAGGTTGTCTCACATGTTTGTCATATGGCCAGATTCTCATATCATAGTCAGTGTTCCATCCTGGGATCCCCCAAGCTCCTAAATTATTTTTTAAAATTTTCCACACATTAGGATGCCCTCTTTGTGCTGGAAAGCTCTGTGGGCTTTGATAAATGTGTAACATGAAGTATCATACAGTTTTACTGTCCTAAAAAATCCTCTGTACTCTACCTATCCATCCTTCTCTTCTCTCTCCCCTCCCTCCTGGCAACTGCTGATCTTTTTACTGTTTCCATAGTTCTGCCTTTTCCAGAATGCCCAATAATTGGAATCATACAGTATTTGGCCTTTTACTTAGCAATATACATTTACGTTTCCTTCTTTTTTTTTTTTTTTTTTTGGCTTGATAGCTCATTTCTTTTTGTCACTGACTAATATTCCATTGCACAATGTACCACAGTTTGTTTATCCATTCACTTACTGAAGGACATCTTGGTTGCTTCTAGTTTTTGGCACTATGAGTAAAGCTGCTATATTTCTGCTAGCAACCCTTTTTTTCACTGCCGAAATGTATTCATTTCTTGTGTACACCTTTGAACCAGTTTTTCTGTCTTGCCAATTCCCTCATTAACAACATGTGCCCGCTATATTATTTGTATGAGAATTATGTTTTTAATCTTTTGACAATCATACGTTTACATGCTATTTTTATAAAATGCCTTTGGGATGATGTATTCCTTCTGTGGCTTGAGGCACATGCTGAATGACCTCAAGACTGGCCACCCACCTCATTTTCATAAGCATGGCCCTTAATGTGGCCTTGGGTTGGGTGAGCACTTCTAAGGGTGAGCCAAGGTGAGCATTTCTGATGAGTGGTGCTGTCGTGGTTACACAAGAGAGTTTGTTGAAAGTACTACTTTGCTAACGCTCCTTAAGATGATTCTGTGTCCCTTGAGACTTTCGTCAGGTCACTAGGGGCACTTGAGTGGGTCAGTCAGTTGAGCGTCCAACTCGTGATTTCATGATTTCAGCTCAGGTCATAATCTCATGGGTCATGGGATCTAGCCCCTTGTTGGGCTCCTTGCTCAGCAGAGTCTGCTTGTCCCTTTCTCTCTGCCTGCCCCACCCTCTCAAACAAATAAATCTTAAAAAAAAAAAGACTTTCATCAGGTCACACTAAGGATGCTATTAGTGTAAGGAACGTGGCAGGAGAGTGGGATGCAAACAGCACTGGGTTTGAGGACTCCTCTGTTACTCAGCACCAAGTCCATTACCACCTGGAGCCTCAGCTTCCTAATTTTTATAGGAAACATATAGCAACACAATGATACTATGGTGGATAAAATATCCTAATCCACTGAGATGTTTGTTTAAAATAAATGAAATTATATGTGTGAAATTTATTCTAAGCTCTATAAAAGCATGAATTGTTACCGTCTAGTACAGCGCTTGGCAAACTTTTTCTGTAAAGGAACAGATAGGAACTATTTTCAGCTTTGCAGGCTAAATGGTCTCTGCTGCAACTACTCAACTCTACTGTTACAGTTCAAAAGCAGCCATAGATGGACAGCACATAAACCAACGAGCATAGCTGTGTTCCAATAGAACTTTGTTTATAAAAACAGACAGTGATCTGTATTTGGCCCATGGGCTGTAGTATGCTGACTCCTTGTCTAGAATAAGTGTGGAAATACAATAACCACTCTCTCCCCTTTTTCTTCTGAAATATCTTCCAAATACAGTGCTGAGGAGGACATCCAATCGTTTACTGAGGGTCTTGACTCACAGACTACAAAGTCTCTAAGTGGATTGAGTTACTTGTCAGCCCAGCTCTTTAAAATACACGGCTGCTTCCCTGCTTTCTACCCAGGGTCCCATCTTCTCTGTGTGTGGAGCTAACCCTGCTTCTGTAGGAACTGCCACACTCATCTATCCATAAAACTGCTCACCGGCTCTCTGGGCCATATTATTAAGTGTCTGGGAGGACTGAAACCCTGTTATTTCTTGAGCTGAACCAGAGAACTGAAAGAGAGTGCCACAGGAGGGGAAGACCAAGATCTTGGCCTGTGTCTTATGAGCCAGACATTGTGCGAGGTGCTTTTTGTACTTGAACTCATTTAAAATTTGCAATAATTCTGTGAGGTAGGTTTTGGCACACCTATTTTGCATTTGACAGTTCAGATTTTAGAGTTAGTTCATTTGACTTTTCATATATAAACATTTCTTCTGAAGTCGTGACATCTCAGTTGTTCCACAGAGAGCAGAAAATTTCATGTTGTCAACTCAAGGTAACTTAGTCACTTCTGGACTTAAATGCAGTTGTACAGTTTTACACTCAATTAGTGCAAGATTCCCCCCTCCCTTCCTTCACCCCTTGTGTGTGGGTGGGCTGAGCTAAGTTTCTGGGGTGTTGGTTTATATAATATCCTGGCGGGGAGGGGTCGACACCAGCCTCTGTCTCCTGTGTTCTCCTGAGAAGTTTGTCTTTTCTAGTCCACGTGGTCTTCATGGTTTCCTATCATGTCTGTGAGGATCACACATTCCTCCCTCATCTTGTCCCAAACCCTGGCTCCTTTGGGACTGTGGCTTGTGCTCAGTCACTTTCCTGTTTGTGCAGGGGCTCACAGGAACCTTTTGCTCATGGTTCTATGAGGCTGCCTTGCAGTTCACCTGACCTGGACATTTCCTTAGTCATTGTTAGGCTGCCCTTCTGGGGCCATTTTGGACGTGAGGCTTTTCTTCAAGACTTGAATTCTGAGCTACTCCCTGGGAAGCCAGACAATGGGCTTTTTGGCTCTGGCCACCCTTTAAGGTTATCTGGGATTTTTCTCTCCCCTTCTATCCAAGGTTTTTGGTCCATGGAAGGGGCCACTGTGCAGGGCACTTCTTAGGGACCTAAATGTTGGCTTGTAGCCTTGCTTACTCTCCATCCCACAGTCATTGACTCTATCTTTGTTTTTTTTCAAGCAGAGACAAATGTTTTAATGTCAACCTACATTTTTTCCTGTTCTTTAGTTCATAGTATACACTCTGCAGAATCCTCATGGATCCTAGTTCCTTAGTTCAATATTTTCTGTCACAAACATTTTTCTCTTTCAAGCCCCTTGTCTGCTGCAGCAAAAAAGTTTTGTTTTCAAGATATTGTCTCTGCACAAGACTCTAACAAGTCTCTTTCAGAATTCACAGTTGAGCAATTATTTCTTTGAGTTTAGCATATTTGCCTTCTCCCTAAGAACAGTATGTTTGGAGAACTGCTTTCATTTTGTTTGTTCTGTTTTTCCTAGAAACAAATATTATGACTAGCTTAAGATCAGATTCAATACCGATCAGTATAGGATTCTGTTTCTTTGTCTAAATGATGAAGGGAAGGGCACAAGGAAGGTGGAGGAGGAGAAACCTTAGGTAGCATCTCAAAATATCATCTGTGCATCCTCACAAATGAGGGAACAGAGGCCCCAAGAGGCTGGGCCACTGGCCCAGGGCACACCAGAGAGATTGGAAGATGTGGAGCTCTGAACCAGGTCAGTGGCCAGACCTGCCTGATTCCAAAACAAACCCGAGGTAGGGAGAGAGTTATAAAAGGAAGGAGTTCTCCATTTCAGCAGGTCCAAATGCTGCAGAGAGGCCCAGAAAGGTAAGAATGAAGACAGAGGTTTTTTCAAATGAGACAGAGGTCCAGATAACCACGGACAGGTTTGCTCTACGCTAGACTTTGTCCCCCATCACAAGACTGCAGACCCAGAAGTCTTGATCCACTTACTCCACTGAGGTATTGCTGACTGTGAAGAGCTCGCAAGGAGCATGCGTCCTTAAAACATTTTATTCTGGGTACCCAGGAGGAGAAGGTTCTAAAGACTAGAACATCAGCAAGGATATACCATACTTGAACATTATATAAGATACATGGGTAGAGGAAGGTGCCGATTTGAAGAACACAGGAAAAAGAAGGTGTTGAAGTGAGTGGCTAAAAGGGTTTGAGTGAGGATGTGAGGGTGCCTCCAAATTCTGGTCATGCCCCAAAATTCCTGCAGAAGAGAAGAGCCGAAAGGACTGCCCCTCTGCAGACAGGCTAACAATGGCCATCCATGAAGGAATTATTTTTTAAACTTTTTGTAAACTTTTCTAAATAAGTAGTGTCAGTTTGTAAGCACTCCCTAGCTGTGTGCTAAGCATGCGGAGTCTTTGTTATCTTACCCTGGGAGGGCTGGCTGCTACCTGTATCTTGGAGGACAGATTTTAATTCTTTTTTTTTTTTTTTTCCCTGCACCTGCTTCCTAAATGCCTTGTGACAGCCAAGTTTCCAAGGCAAATGGCCTCACAGAGATCTGTCCCTTCTGGGACCTCAGTGAGGTGCCTCGTTCCACCTGTGCAGTTTCAATGGGCTTTTTGGTCTTGTGCTACCTAAGGAGGGGGGACGGGCTGGGGGGGAAGTGATGGTGTGTGCCTGGCAGGGAGAGACAGCCTGTGGGGGAAGGCTGGCCCCTGCCGCTGTGACAAACCACTGGCTGCTTGTTTCATTTCTCCTTGACACAAACATTATGAAAAGCTGAGGTTCAGATTACATAAAGATCAGTTAAGATTCTGTTCATTCTTTTTTTTTTTTTTAAATCTTCTTTTATTGTGGGAAGAACTCTTAACAGGAGATCTACTCTCTTAACATTTTTTATTGAGATGGAAAGGACACATAACATTGTGTTCGTTTTAGGTGGACAACATGATGATTTAAGATTGTAAAATGATTACCACAGTAAGTGTAGTTAATATCCATCCCCACCTCTTAACCTTTAAGCACACAGTATTGTTGTGCTTGTTGACTTTTGGCTTAAAGTTGGCCAGCAGATCTCTAGAACTTACTCCTCTTGCTTGAGTGAAACTTTATGCCTGCTTATTGGTAACTCCCCATTTCCCCTCCTCCCATGTTCTTGTCTTAATTCAATTTGACTCCTGTGTATTGAGTGCCACCGATGTACAAGGCACTGTGGCAGGTGGCTCTAGAAATGTGAAATAGGGAAGTCCCAGCTCCTGCCTCAAGAGGTGCCTATCACCTGTGGGGTAGGGAGGTAGATAAATATTCAGGTAACTGGCAGAAAGTCAGTACCTTAAGAGAGGAAGAAAGGGGCATGAGAGAGTTAAATTATTTCTGGTTGGGGTCTTTATGGAGAATTTGTAAGGACAGCCCAATTTCATTGGGTGGATGGATGTGTGCCTAAAAAGTATTCTACCTAGGGAAGTTCAGCATGGATATAGAAATTCTGGACTTTTGCTCCTCTATGGACCTCAGGCCCTCTGAAATTAGAAGCAGATCCCAGGGGTGCCTGGGTGGCTCCTGACTAAGCATCTGACTCTTGATTTTGGCTCAGGTCGTGATCTCAGTGTCCTGGTATGGAGCCCCTCATCGGGCTCCCCTTTCAGCAGGGAGTCTGCTTGAGGATTCTCTCTCTCTCTCCCTTTGCCCCTCCCCCTGCTCATGCAAGTGCTCTTTCTCTCTCTCTCTCTCTCTCTAAATCTTAAAAAAAAAAAGAAAGAAAGAAAGAAAAGAAGCAGATCCTGGTTTGTTCCTCTGCCTTTTTCCCCAGGACTGCCTGAGATTTCAATTATTGTATAAAGTTCCCAGCTACCTTGAACATGGAAATAAACCAAAAATGCTTTCCTGGAAAGATGGAGAATTGGCCTTGAGAAAAAGGATTCGAAATAGGTCTTGGAAGGGAAGAGAAGAGGGGGCAGAACAGACTTTGTATGTACAAGAAAGAGGTGTCTACGTAAATGCCTAAGGACCTCTTATTGCCACAGTGGACCATGAAGAAGGCCCAGGCAGAGTTAAGAAAAAGAGGCACATGTGCTGCAGATGTGTCTCAGGAGAGAGCAGATTTGAGGGACCAAAGCTGAGCTGTATCTGCAGCTATGGGCCTCTGCCTCTTGGCCTAACAACTGTCTCATCGATCAGTGGGCTCATATGCAAAGCGCCAGTTGACACATACATTGAATCCTGAGGACCTCAGTCCTGGACAATTAGAGGTGGCCCTGTCCCTGGGAGCATCTGTGCCACAGAGGGAGGCACAAAGGAGAGGTCAGTGTGGCAGAGGGAAGCAAGCCAGGGCAGGATGGTGGATGAGTAATAACAGCCAGGAGCACTCGCTGGGCCAGATTCTGGGCTCTAAAGGCCTTACCTGTATTTTCTCACTTAATCCCCACAATAACTGAGGCAGTCACTGATGATCTTGGAGAGCACTTTTTCCAGAGGGCAGGGGGAGTGGGAGCCAGGTCTGCAAGGGGTAAAGGAGTAGGAAGGTGGAGGGGAAGTAGAGGCTGCCGATCTAGGCCATTCTAAGAAGTGTGTCTTTAACAGGAGGTGAGGGTAGCAGTTTAAGAAAGAGTCACTTTTTATATTTTTCCTTTCCTTAAAAAAATCGGAGGGTGGGGGGATATGAGATAGACGGAGAGAAGGGGAAGGAACAAGTACCAGAGGAGAAGCTGAAGATACAAGAGAAGGGTTTCTTGAGTGGTGTGTGATGCGCATCCCAGTGGTACAGTGAGTTGGTTCTGGAAACAGGTGTGGAGAGGGACTTCTTCCTCAACAAAGAAGGAATGAAAAGCGGAAGGTACAGAGAGATATTAAAATGGGCAGGAGGAAATTACCTGAAACCATAAAATTCCTAAAAGAAAACATAGGCAATAATGTTTGACATTGGCTGTAGAAATATTTTTCTAGATATGTCTCCTCAGGCAAGGGAAATAAAAGAAAAAATAAACTATGGGGACTACACCAAAGTAAAAAGTTTTTGCACAGCAAAGGAAACAAGCAACACAACAAAAAGTCAACCTAGTGAATAGGAGAAAATATTTGCAAATGATATATCTGATAAGGGATTCATATCTAAAATATGTAAAGAATTTATACACCTCAACACCCAAAAAACCCCAAATAATTTGATTAAAAATGGGCAGAGAACCTGAATAGACATTTTTCCAAAGAAGACCCACAGATGGCCAACAGACACATGAAAAGATACTCAACATCACTAATCATCAGGGAAATGCAAGTCAAAACCACAAGATATTACCTTACACCAGTCAGAACGGCTAGAATCGAAGACACGAGAAATAACAAGTGTTGGCAAGGATGTAAAGAAAAAGGAACCCTCATACACTGTTGATGGGAATATAAGTTGGTACAGACACTGTGGAAGACAGTATGGAGGTTCCTCAAAAAATTAAACATAGAATTACCATATGATCCATGTAATTCTACTACTGGGTGTTTACCCAAAGAAAATGAAGACACTAATTCAAAAAGATACATGCAACCTTATGTTTATTGCAGCACTATTTGCAATGGTCAAATTATGGAAGCAACCCAAGTGTCCATCAATAGACGAATGGATAAAGATGTGGTGCATACATACATACATACATACAGTGGAATATTGCTCAGTCATAAAAAAGAATGAGATCTTGCCATTTGCAACAACATGGATGGGCATAGAGGGTATAATTCTAAGTGAAATAAGTCAGAGAAAGACAAATACCATGTAGCTTCACTCATATGTGGAATTTAAGAAACAAAAAAAAAGAAAAAAAGACAAAAAGACACTTAACTACAGAGAACAAACTCATGGTTGCCAGAGGGGTGGTGGGCAGGGGGATGGGTGAAATCTATAAAGGCAATTTAAAAAATGGGCATGAAGTTTAACGAGTACACTTTGATTGGCCTCGACATTTTTAATAAATGGGGCAAACAGTTATTTACTAAGAGTGAAGGAGGCATGGGGAGTGTTACGGGCTGGATTGTGTCCCCCAGAATTCATATATTGAACTCCTAACCCCTAATACCTCAGAGGGTGACTGTAATAGGAGATAGAGTTAATTAAGGTACAATGAGGTCATTAAGGTGGACCCTAATTGACAAGTGTCCTTCTAAGAAAAGGAGGTGAGGATGCACACACACACACAGGAAAGATCACATGAGCTCACCACAAGAGGATGGCCATCCACAAGCCAAGGAGAGAGGCCTCAGGAGAAACCTGTCAACAGCTCCATCCAGCCTCCAGAACTGTGACAAAATTCGATTTCTGCTGTTTACGCCACCCAGTGGTACTTTGTCATGGCTGCCCTAGCGGATGAAGGGAGGGACTGAAGGCTGAGACACACAGGATACATTTCTAACAGCCAATGCAGGGAGTACCGTAGTGAGTGAAGATGAGTGTGGAAGGAATGCTTGCTGAGGGGTGATTGGTGTCCAAGCAAGTTCAGATGCCGTTGTGGTCAGGGATGGGATTGCTCAGCTGGGCTTGTGTGTGTGTGTGCGTGTAGTGTATTCATAAACACACTAGTGTGTATCAGGTTTCCGTTTATCCTCCATTTGCAAAGGTGTGATATGAACATGTCTGATTTAAGAAATTGTCAGGTGATCTACATACACATAGAGTAAGCGATTGATCTGAAAGCTTTGGAAAGTATTACAGTAGGGCTTGATTTTGTAGCTCAAAGGCAAAAAAAAAAAAAAAAAAAAGAGGGGGCACTTAATATCTCTTCCCTCCCTAGCTTTCAACCGCTCCTTCTACTCTGTTCTATTTCCACCAGCTTGGTTTCTTATTCAGCCTTCCCTTGGTAAAGGCAGATCCTCAAAGAAAACCACCATGTGATGATACATACTGTGAAAAATCTTTGTTTGCTGGTGATCTTTTGGCGGGTTGTCTGACCTTGGGAGAGGAGAAATAAGCTGGTGGCTTCCTTCGCTTCTCTGCTCCCAAGAACTATGTTGGGGCCTCTTCTCTTCCCTGCCAGCCCCTCCGAGACACACGTGATATGCTAGCGGACCCTCCCAGGGCTGGCTTTAAGTGTAGGGAGGGGCCATGGAGCAACTGTGCGGGCCTGAGCTTCCCTTGAGAGTTCATGGTTTGCGTGATGCCAGTCTCCCCAGTGAAAAGGGAATTCAAATTATCAAATATGATTTGGGGGGGGCAGTGGGGGAATCTTTTAATGCTCTTTTTTTTTCTTTTCAGTATACATTCACAGGTTTTAGCAAAAGTCTTTGTCAGATCTCCTGTTCTGATATTTTGCTCATCAAGCCTGGTTCACTTATAGGTAAAGCACAGGAGATTTTTAGGGCAGTGAAACTTCTGTATGATTCAGTGATGATGGACAACTGTCATTGCACATTCTATGGATTTTGACAAGTGTATAACACAAAGAGTGAACCTTAATATAAACTATGGCCCTTAGTTAATAATATTGTATCCGTATTGGTTCATCATCTGTAACAGAGGTACCACACCAGTGCAAGATGTGGGGGGGGGAACAGGCAGGGAGAGGGGGTACTTGCTGTACTTTCTGATCCATTTCTCTGTAAATCTATAACTGCTCCATAAAGGTAACACCTGTAAAGATAAAAAAAATCAAGGTCCATGAATAATTGTTACTCCCCACCTTTTTATTCCCTATCCCTAGATTCTTCCCCACAACTGAGTCCACCTTTGGAGACATGCTTCTTTGGGTGAAGTGTCCCCTTCCCAGCCTTTTTACCAAAGTTTGCCTTTTCCCTCCTTACCCCTTCCTCCCTCCTTACCCCTTCCTCCCTTTCTTGTATTAATGGCTTGTGGGGGTTTATTGGGGCTTCGTTATTCTGGTGCAGACCCCTGTAGAGAGAGATTGGAATCTTGCCTGAAGGCTGAGGTCTGCCTTTGTGTTAACAACCTGAGAGAAGTGTCCCTCAGGGTGGATGATGGGTCTGTGTAAGTAGGGAAAGGGCACTTCAGGGGGGGCCGGATGCCTTCGAGGTACTCTTGGATGGGAGGTTTTATTTTTATTTATTTATTTATTTATTTATTTTTTAAAGATTTTATTTATTTATTTATTAGAGAGCGAGCGAGAGAGAAACAGCATGAGAGAGGAGAGGGTCAGAGGGAGAAGCAGGCTCCACGCTGAGCCGGGAGCCCGATGTGGGACTCGATCCCAGGACCCTGGGATCATGACCTGAGCCGAAGGCAGTCGCTTAACCAACTGAGCCTCCCAGGCGCCCGGATGGGAGGTTTTAAAGGTGATGCCTGGAGGCAAGCTGGAGCTAGAAAGGGAGGAGTCCAGGGGAGATCTCTTTGCCCTGGACTCTTCTGGGGACAGTGAGCTCTGGTTGTCTAGCAATTGGTTGCTCTTTGTGGCTGTTTACCTCTTATTGTGCTCTAGCCTCTAGTGCACAGACTTCGTCAGAGCCTCTAACCTCGAGAATGAAGGGAAGGGATTTGGTCCATACTCGGGTATGCATGTCAAAGGGCAACACTCCCCTTCCTGCTGTGATGATAGCAGGGACCAGTGGGGGCCCTAGGAGAATGTGAAGCTTACGGACATATCAGGCTATGGGGTCTGAGACTATCCTACTAATCTCCAAGGACTGATTTATTTTATTATGAGAAGTGGTCTTTTCTTACATAATCTCTAGTACTAAATATAAGATTATTTCTCAGAAATCGCAAAGGTGCTGGACCAGAAAGTTTCATTCATACACAGTAGAGGTGACAGCAGAAGATCAACCTTGCCTGCTTTTCATTGGTGCCAAGTGCCTTCCCGTGGGGCTTTTATGTTGCTGGGACCAGCTGGCCCCCCCCACATCTGCTCCTGGGGAGGTTCATTTTCTACCTGTATTTGGATAACATGCTGGGTTCCTGGCTTCTCCTGCTCTGGTCTCCCTACGGACCTGTCGTTTGAGAGTACAAGTCAGTAAGCTGAATTACAGAGGGAGGACAATTGTCCCCATAGGAGGAGGAAAGCAGCAATCCCAAATGCCAGGGCCGGTTGACCAAGGCACCAATTCTTACTGTAGACTGGAAAATGCAATGCATGTGATCTTGTTGCCTGTGAGAAAAACAGAAAGAGGCAATTTCTGGGGGGTCTGTAACTTCCAAACATTATAGCTATGGAGTTGAAAAGTAAGCAAAAATGATTTGAGGCAGATGATTTTTTTCATGCCCTCAGCAAGGTAAGTGCAGTAGAGCCAGCTTCTCCTTATCTGTCATAATCTAAAACTCAGGCATGGGGAGCGAGTGGAGGACCTCAGTGGACTTGGAGGGCAGTGCTTTTTCCACTGAAAGGACTCTTTCAAATGGACTCGGTTAAAAACTAACAGCTTTCTCCTAGCCAACCCTCAATCTCTTCTTTTTCTCTCTCCCTTCCATTCTATGTATGTATGTATGTATGTATGTATGTATGTATGTATGTATGTATGTAGCTAGCCATCTTCCTATCCATCCATCCATCCATCATCTGATTTTTCTAGGCTTTTTGTTTTTCTTTTTTGAGAAATGTCAGGGTCTGTATGAAGGTGCTGGTCACTATTCCTTGTGCCTGTTGATTCAGGACTCTTGGTACATTTCAACTCTGTGAAGCTGTAGATATAAGGTTGAAATAGGTGAAGTTCTAGTAGAAAATGATCATTGCTTTGCAGAGTGTCTATTAAGGGGCATCTTATAGGACCTGAAATCCAGACTATTATATGAAATGGGTCTCAAACTATACCTTTGGAGAAAAAAACCAGCTTCTTTTCACATGGTATTGCTCAAATGGAGGCATAGCAAATAGTTCTTTAGAAATAAGTAATTGTCACTGTCAAAAACAAGGTAATATGTTATAACACATATGACCGTTGTATATGCTGATTAAGCAAGAGAAAAAATGATTACTTTATTCTTTTACTATCTATGAACATCATGATAGAGCTGGGAAACATGGTTGGAGCTGGGAAATATTTGGGGGGCAGAGTTACAGATTTTTTTTTATTTTTTTAAGAAAGAGAGTGAATAGCAGGGAGGGGCAGAAGGAGAGCGCGAGGAGCCCAGTGTGGGTCTCAATCCCACAACCCTGAGATCGTGACCTGCACTGAAATCAAGAGTTGGATGCTTAACCAACCAAACCACCCAGGCACCCCCAGAATTATAGATTTTTAAGGACATGTTTGCTAGTCCACTGGGGACTCTTGCTTTTCATAAGTTTGAGCAGGAGTTCCCATAGCTTCACACTTCTGTGCCACTCCTCTTGTATCACTTTCCCCTCAGATCTCAGTCAGTGCAATCTGGGGCTGCTTAGTGCCCACATCCCTTGTGACCTTCAGCTCCCCTTTAGTTGACCTTTTGGAGTTTGAAGTTTCAGGAGAGATACTTCCAGGGGGATTTGTGTAGGAGCAAAAAGACATGTTCCTATAGATCATGAGCAAGTGGGTAGAACCTGTGAAGAAACTGCTTATGATGGGACCAGAGCCTTCTCATACATGCCTCCACCCATCTATCTCTCTATCCATGGATGCATGTATCCATTCATCCATTCATCCATGTCATTCATCTACCCATCTATGTATCTGCCCATCTATGCATCTGTCCATCCATGCATCCATCTATGCTTCCATCCTTCCATCTGTCCATCATCCATCTGCCCCTATAGCAAAGGGAGAACACAAATTCCTTGATTTTGGAGGTATTTAAATTGATTTTATTCCTTTTGGGCAGATATGACTTAATGCATAAAATATTAAAGATTAGGTGTACTGCATCGAAGTTTTCAAACTTTTTTTAAACAATGAACCTCAAATGAAACCTCATATATGAGATAAATACATAGCCCTCTGAAAAGTGATCTGGAGCTCCATTTGCTCTGCAAATACCCTCCTCCCAATTACTGTGGCACCTTCACAAGATCCCTTGGCTCCCCAGAGCACAGCTTACAGACTGCTGTGCTTTGGTATAAAGCAAAGTATTGACAACGTAGTTTGGGTAGTTGATCTTGGAGAAATAAGGGAAGGGAGAGGTCACTGGGAGCTGGAGATTTTGGAGGAAGTGTTTTGAAAGAGGGGGCATGCCTTGAAATGGGAGTCATGTTTGGACCCATGAAGAGGAGGTGGGGGACACACTACTTGGCAGGGTAGAGGCACAGAGGTGGAGATGGGGTGGAGGCAGAAAGGTTATCATTCGGGGTCCAACATGGAAAAGATGGCACAGTCAAGCTGGGTAATTGAGGAGAGTGTAATAAATGGGTAATTGACAAAGCTGCAGCAGGTTTAGGGAAAACAATAAAGGATAGTGTGGAATCTTGAAGCTAGTGTATCTGCGAACCATTATGGGGGCCAGAGGAAGTTACCACTCCTGGACCCACCTAACAGGAGATGTGGCCTTCAGTAGAGAGATGCAGGGAGAAGGTCAGCGAGGAGGTCAGGGAAATAAACGGCCCACTTCGCTCTTTCTCTCCTGCCATTTCATTGGCCAAACCAACTGGAAACCAGAAACCAAGGAAACCTGTAAAGATTTACCTCCCAAAGTCCAGAGAATGGTGGAGAAGGGATCTGGAGGGACAAACAGAAAATAGCCATATATAGAGTAAGTGGGTTAGAACCCAAGGACCCGTTAACAGTTAGCTCTTGCTGCTCCAGAAATGCTGTGTAATAAACAACCCCTAAATCTCAATGGCATATACATTTCAAGGGTCTGTGTGTTGGCCGGGTGGCTCTGCTGCAGGCTCTGAAGGTTGAGGTGGCTTTGCTTCTTGCTGCAGGTATGTCTTAGTTGGGGCCGTTTTGCTCCATGTGTGTTCCTTCTACAGCTCAGGCTGCAGGGGCAGCAGCTACCCAGGGGAGGCCCTCCTCAAGGTGATGGCAAACAGTCACCTTAGCACTTCTCAAGCCTTTGGTCATGTCATACCCACCAGTAATGGCCAAAGCAAGTCATATGGCTGAGCCCAAAGTCAAGGGCCCCTCCTCTCAGAGAGGGGGAAATTGCCAGGTTGCGTGGTAAAGGGGTGGATGGATACAGGGAGGTAGAAGAATTGGAGCCAGTAATTCAGCCCACCCAAGTCTCCCTAAGAGGGTAAGGTGAAAACAGATTGCACAGGAGGGGAATTAGTGTGAGCAGCTTTGGGTGGTACAACTACTATTTATAGCAACCCCCCCACCCTTATCCATTCTCCCTTTTATCACAATAGAATTTTTAGCTTGACATGTGACTGTATTTCACAGCTAGAGACTATATTTCCCAGCGTCCCTTGCAGTTAAATGAGGCTGTTTGAGGAAGTTTTGGCTAAAGAGATGTGAGTGGGAGTGACAGATGCAGTTTCTGACCTTAAAGGGATTAACTTCTTTCCTCACTCTCCCCCAAGCCTGCTTCCTGGAATGTGGGTATGGCACTGAGCCCTCCTGGCCCTGCTTCAAGGGGATGGCTTCAGGATTGCAGAGCAGGAAGACAACAGGAGGGCGGCTCCCTGGGCTGCTCATGTGCAGAGGGTTAGGTGCGAGGGAAAGAAGCCTCCAGCTTTTTTAGGCTGCCATTATTTTGGGTCTTTATTTCAGCAGCCAGATCTGTAATTAACACAAATTCATAGGAACCTCTATTCTGATACCCAGTGGAAGGGATAACAGAAAGAGGCAACAGTTTTTTTCAGTATTACTGGTGTAAGGGAGAAGAGATCTCACAATTTTAGTTTTTTTTGCTATGTCACCCCCGTCTAGTCTTTTGAGAGGCTGCATTATCAGTGAGCTAATTGTCAATGCAGTTTCCCTGATGATACCAGGACAGGTAATGCCAGTTTTGAACCAGTTCTGGACCAATGCTTGTTCTGTATGTGAGCAGAGGGCCTGGTGGGCAAAGGAGGGAAATGAGGTGAGAGAGTTATTTGCTGCTTTTTTGAGTATTGTGTCACAACCAGGAAGTAGAAAGCAGGATTCCAACCTGGGCGCATTTGGCTCCAAAGCCCATCTCTCTTCATTTGGCACTAATTATATCAGAAAACTCTGTGAGAGGTCCAGCTACTCTAGAATCTAGGGTGGTTTCTTCAAGCTAACCTTTTTGGACATCCATGGCATTTGGTGCCAAGTCGACTTAAGCCTCTTTGCTCATCAATATTGGAGGGATTGGTGTAGTACTTTTATCTGAAGTGTACAAATCAGGATTCCTACATTATCTCTCCAGTTCTGTTAGAAAGAGAGAGGTAATCTTGGTGGCTTGAGATTTCTTGTGACAAAGAACAAAATATAATGTGAAAAGCCTAGGCTCTCAGGAAGGTCACGGTTGGGAGTATAAGAGACAGCATGGAGGGGTGGAAGCTAGGTGGCCATGGGTTCAAAGCCCAGTTCTTGGGAAATTATTTAATTCGTCTGATCTTTCATTTTCTCGCATAGGGGTTGGATATAGTCACGTCAATTTCTTAACCTGTAGTAGGTGCTGTTACAGCCACTTTATACCCAGCACTTTGTGCTTGTCAGCAAGTCTTCCTGGCGTGGCTCCTGTTCCATGGCATAGGAATTGATTTTAAGACGCTTATAACTCCCTGCAGTTTCCGTGATTTGGTGGGTCATGGCAATGAGTGACATGTAAAGAATACAGCAAACTCTGTAGTTTAGAAGACTGGCCAAAGGACAGTTGTCCGTAACTGGCCAAGAAGACTCAATCAAGACCCTTTGGTTATGCCCATTCTTTTTAAAAAGATTTTACTTGTTTATCTGAGAGAGAGTGTGTGCATGAGTGGGAGGGAGGGGCAGAAAGAGAGGAAGAAGCAGGATCCCCACGGAGCAGGGAGCCCGATGCGGGGCTCGATCCCAGGACCCCAAGATCATGACCTGAGCCGAAGGCAGACGCTTAACTGACTGAGCCACCCAGGTGCCCTAAAGTTGGTTTGCTTAAGCCTGCTTTTCTCTGGACTTTTGCCCAACTGAGCATGCTATGTACTTATTTGAACAAGAATATCTAGGAGGGGAGGAAAAAGGATGAATAGGTGAAGCAAAATCTTTTCAACATCTGCTTTGTGATTTATAAAATAAATATGACACCATGCCATTAAGGGATTCTTCCTAGGAAAATGGAACTATTATACAGAGAAACACCTCAAAAACACTGGAAAGTCTACCTGTACTTGTAAAATTGTTGAGTATAACAGCTAGAAAAGAGATACTTGATCATACTGCCATTTAAGTTTCAAAAGCTCTTCCCAGACTCAGGGCCATACTTTAGGAATAGAATGAATCTGTTTTATCATCTGATTCTTTTCAGTCTATTTTCCATTCATGCTGATGGAATAATACGTATAATATACTTACATCCAATATACTGGATGTATAATAAGCGATTATTAGTAACATGAATTCCTTCATTTCTCCTGCTTGGATTCTCCCACTCTTCAGTGCTTTTGATTTTGTAACTGACTGGCCACATTTACTTTCCTCTCTTCTCAGTTCAGTCATTTTTAGGTCTTGCAACTAATCTGTAGATCATCTAACACAGTGAAGGAGTTTTGTTTCATCCAGAGCTCTTGTGCATAGTGTTTGGCATGGAAAGAGGAATCAGCTCTACTTTCAAGATGCATTTGTTGGGAAAGGAATCAGACAAGAAGTGATACTTGGGCTGAATCTTAAAGAAAGCTCTTTCTAGGTATAAAAGACAAGGAAGGAGTCCAGGTAGAATATGGGGATGAGAAAGAGCCTGGGGTTGGGTGAGTGCAGGTGGCTTGAAAGGCTGTTTTGGTGCATGTGGAGGGAGGGTGGAGTTGCAGCTGGAGGGAAGGCTGGAGGTGTGGGTGGGACCCTGCGATCCTTCCTTCGGAAGATGTTAGGCCGGGGATGTGGGGTAGGATGGACTTAGATTTTGAATTAAGATTGAGGAACCTGATCAGATTTGCATTTTTGAAGGCAACTGTGACAACAATGTTGGCAACAGCAAATCTTCCAAGTAGCCCCCGTTCCCTTATTTCTAAAGTAGGGACAAGGGGCTCCTGAGTGGCTCAGTTGGTTAAAACTCGGACTCTTGATTTCAGTACAGGTCATGATCTTAGGGTCGTGAGATCGAGCCCCCTGTTGCGCTCCACGTTCAGTGGGGTGCCTGCTTGAGATTCTCTCTCTCCCTATCCACCTGACCCCACTTGTACGTACTCTCTCTCTCTCAAATAAATAAATAAAATCTTCAAAAAAATGAAGAGGGACAATAGGCTTGCATGAAGATTAGAGGAGATAATGCATGTGAAAATGCTGAACAAATTTAAACTATTATTATTCTTGTGGGACTTCTCTGAGTCACGAATGAGTTAATATGCTTACTTTTTCTTTTCTTTTTTTTAAAGATTTTATTATTTATTTGACAGAGAGAGACACAGCGAGAGAGGGAACACAAGCAGGGGGAGTGGGAGAGGGAGAAGCAGGCTTCCCGCAGAGCAGGGAGCCCGATGTGGGGCTCAATCCCAGGACCCTGGGATCATGACCTGAGCTGAAGGCAGATGCTTAACGACTGAGCTACCCTGGCACCCCAATATGCTTACTTTCTCAAGAAGAGACCAGCTTTGTCATCTGAGGCACAAAAGACATGTTTGGCATTGTTACCTGATTTATATAGCTTCCTACTTCCTTAAACATCTGGTTTTTAAAACGGGAGTGGCTATTACCATTTGTTGTCTGCTTTAGCTAAAATTTTAACTCCTACAAACTGGAATGGTGGTGGGCAAGCTGATGAATATTGATAATAGAGGAGGAGAAGAAAGGGTTTTTTTCTTCCTGGTTGTGCATTCATCCTTTCAAGAGCCATTTAGGAAGAAAAACATTTCCTTCTTCTTCAGCATGTAGCAAATCAGGTGCCTGAAGACCTCATCATAGTTCATTAAATCTCTCCTCCCAAAAGAGCATCAGTTGTGAGTAGGTGAACAGAAGGCTGGTGTATAAATAGCTAAATGTACAGAGAAGCACATGAGGCATCTTATAATGTGCGATACTCATCTGATTTTATTCAGGGTGTTATTAAGAAGGACCCTGGTTCCTAAAGAACATTTAGAACATTTTCAGAGCTCAAGTCTGAATCCTGTCTCACTCCTTGGTGATGGTGTGACCCAGGAAATGATGTCCCCTCTTTGAGACCCTCCCCTTTTCTGTCAGTGGGGAGGGTTGCAAAGCCTGCTTCAGAGGGCTGCTAGGAGGATGACATGAAATTGTCTGACTCAAGCACTCCGCATAGTGCCCGACAATGACAGCACTGTAAGTTGAAGGCTAGGAGAGGAACAACCAGCTGTGGGAGCTAGCATAGTTCCTTCTCATGGGGTGTCAGACACTTAACTTTAAGTTGCTTCCGGGCACGAATCTTAATTGACACTTAAACAGGAAAAGGATAAAAAAGAGGATTGGGTTTCGTCTCTGAGAGGTCTTAAGGGACTGGGTCTCGTCTCTGAAAGGTCTTGAGCCTAAATAAGTACTGGAGTCCAGCCTTTGCCTTGTGTCACAGGGCCCAGATGCCGGTGGGTCCTGCCAACCTGACCAGGCCACATGGACAGGGCAGCAGGGCATAAAGGTGCTGAGCAGATGGCCATTTTGGGCTGCAGAGATGGGAGATGGCATGAATGGTGACCAGGGGTAAGACAACATAGTCCACACAGCTGCAGGTGTGAAAGTCAAACTCTGTCTTTATTCTTTTATCATTTTATTTGGGATACGTAGCAGCACTGCCTGGGGAGATCCCTGGAAGGGGAGGAGAGGGATTCTGTTGGATGGAAATCTTACCTTTGAGCATCAATTATATCTAATGCCTATTTTCAGCACATTTCATGTTAGACTTTTCAACGGCAAGTCAAGGAGTAGAAGGAGGATGGGCTCAGAGGAAAGGTTCTTTGCAATAGTTCAGTGCAGTGGCCAAAAGTTGACTCTTACATTTCATCATGCATGTGCCTTGGAGTTATGCTTTTTGGAACGTGACTTAAGAAAACACAAACTTTCCAGGTAGCATATAGCTTTCCCCGTCTTTCTAGCATCTCTGCCCTTGGTTGATAAGATGCCATACTTACTTACATACAGTCACTAGCAGCTCTGCTACGGGTCTGATACCACGCACATTCATACTGCAGCCACAAAACAAGGCTTTCTAGGTGCTCTGTCTTTTCCAACAGATACCTTTCCGCCACCCCTAACTCCACCAAAATGAAGTAGAAGCACGTCCTGAGTTGACCACTTCCTCTGGGCCTGGCCAGGCACACAGCAAGAATGTTGGCTGGTGATGGGCTCAGTACACAGCCCACAGGACTGAGCGGTGTATATGCTCAGGCTTGACCTACCCTGGCAAAATCTGCAAGGATGTTTGTAGACATTTCAAGTGATTGACTCCTCTGAGGAAATGCTACATTAAAAATATATATATATACACACATATATTTAATCATTTTTTAAAATCCACAACTGAAAAAAATTCTTTGCCATTGGGTAGAATTAAATCTGACAAGAAACCCTAGGAGTTTTATTAGTACCATTATTGTTTTCTTTGGCTCCATGTATTATATTGGTAAAATGACAAAAAAAAAAAAAAAAGAAGAAAAGGAAAAAATTGTAAAAAGGCAAATATTTTGTACAAAAATACAAAGTTTTAAAAAGCTCTTTAAGTATATCTCATATTATTACTAAAAGTTGGCCTATATATCTGTACGTCTGCATATTTTTCTTACATTTGGGATTTCAGAAATGGAAGGTACTGTTTACACAGTACAGTTTAAGTTCTTCTTAGAGCTCAACAACCAATGATAGCCTTTTTTCTGATTGGAGCAATCCATACTTTGGAAGATGTGATTTGCATAACTGTGCAGTTACTGGCTGAGAAAATTCTATGTGATTCAGTCCATTTGCATACTGAAAATCAATATATCATACTGGGGGAACATTTTAGTTCTGAAGTCCTTGAGTAAAGGAGGATGGTAAAGATAACCAGCTGTCAATTTTTTCAGGAATTGGTTTTCAGTGCTTTTTTTCCAATCTGGAGAGAAGGTGATACAATCAGAAAGAAGTATCCTTTGTCTTTGAGAACCATCCGGAAATTTGCTCACGTTTATTACATCACAGTCCATTATAATGCAGATGATAGTACTAAAAGAGAGGAAAAATAATGGGTGTTAGTTTTTCTTAAAGAATACCATTAATGTACAATTCAAAAAAAAGGAACATGTATTTTTATAGGAAAGATTCCAAAATACATCAATTATTTTTTCAAAGAAATGCCTATAAGGTCATATTCAGATTAACTAAAAGGTAAATTTCTTTTTGAAGATGCCTATTCTGGGCTCAACTCAAATCCCAAATGGCCAAACAGGGCAAACAAATGACAAGTCTGGGTCACTTCTCACCCTCTACTGTAATTTCTTTCTTTTTTAAAAATTGAGGCATAACTGACATACAACATTATATTAGTTTCCGGTGTACAATATGATTTGATATTTGTATACATTGTGAAATGATCACCACAGTAATTTAGTTAACATCTGTGATCACACATAGTTAGAAAAATAATTTTTTTTCTTATGATAGCTTCTTAAAGTTTTCATTTTAATTCCAGTTAGTTAACATACAGTGTTATATTAGTTTCAGGTGTACAATATAGTGATTCAGCAATTCCTGGTGCTCATCATGACAAGTGCACTCCTTAACCCCCATCTCCTATTTCACCCATTCCCCCAACCTACCTCCTTTCTGGTAATCATCAGTTTGTTCTCTATAGTTAAGAGTCCATTCCTTGGTTTGCCTTTCTCTCTTTCTAGTTGTTAATTTGTTTTGTTTCTTAAATTCCACATGAGTGTAATCATATGGTATTTGTCTTTCTCTTACTGATTTTGTCTTAGCATAATACTCTCTAGCTCCGGAGATCCATGATATTGCAAATGGCAAGATTTCATTCTTTTTATGACTGAACAGTATTCCATTGTATACCTATAACATCTTCTTTATCTATTCATGTGTCAGTGGAGGCTTGGGTTGCCTTTTCATTTTTTGGATGGTTTCCTTTGCTGTGTAGGAGCTTTTTCGTCTGATGTAGTCCCATTTGTTTATTTTTGCCTTTGTTGCCTTTGCTTTTGGTGTCAGATTTAAAAAATCATCATCAAGACTGATGTCCAGGACCTCACTGCCTATGTTTTCTTCTAGGGATTTTATGGTTTCAGGTCTTAAATTAAGTCTTTAATCCACTTTAATTTCTGTGTATGGTGTGCACTTCATTATTTTGCAAACGGCTCTAGTCTGCCTAACACTATTCATTGAAGATACTATTCTTTTGCTGTTATACATTCTTGGCTCCTTTGTCAGTTAATTGACCATATATGTATGGGCTTATTTTTCTGTTCTGTTCCACTGATCTACGTCTGTTTTAATGCCAATACCATACTGTTTTCATTACTATGCCTTTGTAATATAGTTTGAAATCACAGAGCAAAATGATTCTAGCTTTTTTATTCTTTCTCAAGATGGCTTTGGCTCTTTGGGGTCTTTTGTGGTTCCATACAAATTTTAGGATTGTTCTATTTCTGTGAAAAATCCCTATGGAATTTTGATAGGGACAGGACTGAATTGCTTTGGCTAGTATGGACATTTTAACAATATCCTTCCAATCCATGAGCATGGAATATTTTTCCATTTATTTATGTCATCTTCAATTTCTTTCATCAATGTCTCGTAAGTTTTCAGTGTATAGGTCTTTCACCTCCTTGGTTAATTTATTCCTAGGTATTCTCTTTGATGCCATTGTAAGTGGAGATGTTTTCTCAATTTTTCTTAGCATTCATTATTAGTGAATAGAAATGTAACAGATTTTGGTATGCTGGTTTTGTATCCTGCAACTTTACTGAATTCATTTACTAGTTCTAACAGGTGTGTGTGTGTGTGTGTGTGTGTGTGCAGTCCTTAGGATTTTCTCTATATAAATTCATGTCATTTGCAAATAGTGACACTTTTACTTCTTCCTTTCTAATTTGGATGACTTTATTCCCACCCCCCCACCCCAATTTCTCTGGCGAGGACTTCTAATACCACATTGAACAAAAGTGGCAAGCATGGGCACATCCTTGTCTTGTTTCTGGTCTTAGACAAAAAGCTTTCAGCTTTTCACCACTGAGTATGATGTTAGCTGTGGGCTTGTCACATACAACTTTTATTATGTTGAGGCCTCTATATCCACTTTGTTGAGAGTTATTATAAATGGAGGTTGAATTTCATCAAATGCTTTTCTACATCTATTGAGATACTATTTTTATCCTTCATTTTGTTAATGTATCCCATTGATTGATATGTGGATATTGAACCATCCCTGCCTCCTTGAAATAAATCCCACTTGCTTATGGCGTATAACCCTTTTAATATATTGTTGAATTCAGTTTGCTAACATTTTGTTGAGGATTTTTACATCTGTGTTCATCAGGGATGTTGGCCTGTAATTTTCTTGTAGCATACCTGTCTGGTTTTCGTATCAAGATAATGCTGGCTTTGTAAAATGAGTTTAGAAGCATTTTCTCTTCTATTTTTTGGAAAAGTTTGGGAAGGTTAGTATTAATTCTTCTTTGCATGTTTGGTAGAATTCCCCAGTGAAGCCTTCTGGTCCTGGACTTCTGTTTGTTGGGAGGTTTCTGATTACTGATTCAATTTCCTTACTAGTAATCTGTCTGTTCACATATTCTATTTTCTTTGTTATTCAGTCTTGGTAGGTTTATGTTTCTAGGAATTTACCCATTTCTTCTAGCTTGTCAAATATGCTGTCAATAATTGTTCATAGTAGTCTCCTATGATCTTTGTATTTCTGTGGTATCAGTTGTAATATCTCTACTTTCATTTCTGATTTTACTTAATTGAGTCTGCTCTCTCTTTTTCTTGGTGAGTCTAGCTATAGTTTTGTCGATTTCGTTTATCCTTTTAAAGAACAAGCTCTTATTTTCATTGAGCTTTTATATTGTGTTCTTAGTCGGCATTGCATTCCTTTCTGCTCTCCTTTTTGTTATTTCCTACCTTCTACTAACTTTGGACTTCATTTTCTAGTTCCTTGAGATGTAAACTTAGGTTATTTATCTGAGTTTTTCTTGTTTATGGAGGTGGGCATTTATTGCAATGCACTTTGTCTTAGAACTGCTTTCACTGCATCCTGTAAGTTTTGGTATGTTGTATTTCCATTTTCATTTGTCTCAAGGAATTTTTTGATCTCTCTTTTGATTTCTTCTTTGATCCATTGGTTGTTTAGTAGCATGTTGTTTAATCTTCACATATTGGTGAATTTTCCAGTTTTCTTCCTGTAATTGATTTCTAGTTTTATATCACTGTGGTCAGAAAAGATGTTTAATAGGATTTCAGTCTCCTTAAATTTACTGAAACTTGTCTTGTGGCCTAATATATGATCTATCCTGGAGAGTGCTTCATGTACAGTTGAGAATATGTATTGTTGATTTTTGATGGAGTGTTTTGTATATATGTCTGTTAAGTCCATCTGGTCTAATAAATTGCTTAAGGCTGATGTTTCCTCATTGATTTTCTGTCTGGATGATCTAGCCATTGATGTAAGTGGGGTATAAAGTCCCCTGCTACTGTATTGCTGTCTATTAGGTCTGCTACTATTTGTTTCATATATTTAGGTGCTCCTATATTGGGTTCATAAATATTTACAAATGTTATATCCTCTTGTTGGACTGACCCCTTTATTATTATATAATGCCCTTCTTTGTCTCTTATATAGTCTTTGTTTAAAGTCTATTTTGTCTGATATAAATATAGCTATCCCATCTTTGTTTTGTTTTCTGTTTGCTTGGTATACCTTTTTCCATTCCTTCACTTTCAGTCTGTGTGGATCTTTGTCTAAAGTGAGTCTCTTGTTGACAGCATACACATGGGTCTTGTTTTCTTATCCATTCAGCTACTCCATGTAGCTGGTTTTGATTGGAGAATTTAATTCATTTAAAGCAACTGTTGGTAGGTGTATACTTACTGTCATTTAAAAAAATGCTTTTTGGTTGTTTTATAGTTCCTCTTTATTCCTTTCTTCTTCTCTTGCTCTCTTCCTTTGTGATTTGATGACTTCCTTTAGTGGTATGCTTAGATTCTTTTCTCTTTATCTTTTGTGTATTAACTGCAGGTTTTGCTTTATTGTTACCATGAAGTTTACATATAACTACTTATATTTATAACTATTTTAACTTGATAACGGCTTAAGTTTGCATTCTAAAGCTCTACATTTTGACTCCTACTTCCTACATTTTATGTTTTTGATGTCACATTTCATCTTGTGTATTCTTAATTATTGTAGTTACTTTTTACTACTTTTGTTTTTTACCCTTCTACCAGCTTTATAAGTGATTAATCCACCACATTTACTATTTACCATTACCAGTAAGATTTATACTTTTGTCTGTTTTCTTCTTACTAATTAGCACCTCCCCCCCCCCTTTTTTTAGCTTAAAATAGTCCCTTTGACATTTCTTGTAAGGCTGGTTTAGTGGTGATGAACTCCTTTAGCTTTTGATTATCTGGGAAACTCTCTCTCTCCTTCAATTCTGAATGATGAGGCTTATGGGGTTTCCCTTGCAAATACCTGTTTTCTTTTCTCTTGTTGCTTTTATTTTTTTTCACGTTTTTACTTAAATTCTAGTTAGTTCACATATATGGTAAAACTGGTTTCAAGTGTAGAATTTAGTGACTCATCACTTATATATAACACCCAGTGCTCATCATGAGTGCCCTCCTTAATACCCATTACCCATTTGGCCCATAAATTCTCATTACTTTTTAACTGTTATGGGTCTTGTTGTAGATATCCTTGGGTTCATCTTATTAGAGGCTCTTTATGCTTCTTGGACCTGGATGTCTGTTTCCTTCCTCAGATTAAGGAAGTTTTCAAGTAAGTGTTCTCCCCTTTTCTCTCTTCTTCTGGGATCCCTATAGTGTGCATGTTATCCTTGATGATGTCACAGAGCTCCCTTTAACCTACTCTTATTTTTTTTTTTTTTTAAAGATTTTTATTTATTTATTTATTTGAGACAGAACGAGAGAGAGAGAGCACATGAGAGGGGGGAGGGTCAGAGGCAGAAGCAGGCTCCCCACTGAGCAGGGAGCCCGATGCGGGACTCGATCCCGGGACTCCGGGATCATGACCTGAGCCGAAGGCAGTCGCTTTAACCAACTGAGCCACCCAGGCGCCCAACCTACTCTTATTTTTGCTGTTCAGGTTGGCCACTTTCCATTACCCTGTCTTCCAGATTGCTATTCTGTTCTTCTACATCCTCTAATCTCCTATTGATTCCCTCTAGTGTATTCTTTGTTACCGAATTCTTTTGGTCCAACTGGTTCTTTTTATATTTTCTATCTCTTTGTTGAAGTTCTGAGTTCATCCACTCTTTTCTCAAGTGCAGAGAGTACCTTTATGACCATTACCTTGAATCCTTTATCAGTCATATTGCTTATGTCCATTCATTTAGCTCTTTTATTGTGACTTTATCTTGTTCTTTTATTTGGGACTTTTCCCTCTGGCTTCTCATTTTGTCAAACTGTGTTTGTTTCTATGTATTAGGTAGGTCAGCTGCATTTCCTGGTCTTGAAAATAGTGGCCTTATATAAAAGAGGTCCTGTGGTGTGCTATCGTGCAATCCCCCCCCCCCCGAACCAGGTGCTCCAGGAGTGTCCCCTGTGTGGGCTGCATGTGCCCCCCTGTTGTGGCTGAGCTGAGTGCCTTCAGCACAACCAGATACAATGACCCACTTTGCCTGCTGTGGGTGCACTGGGCAGGGTTTTCTCCCTGTGCTGTTGAGAGGCCTGTCAGCAGCTGCTATGAATTCACTAATGGGTGGGACCAGCAGTCAGGCTAGCTGCCTGCAATGAGCCTTTCTTCCACAACTGCAGGCCCACCGAAGGGCAGGCTTGTTCCCTGGGCAGCCAGCTAAGAAGCCCAGCTGTAGGAACTGCAGGCACAGTGGTGTGTGGGGTTATGTCCTCACCTCCCCAGGGCAGGAGTCACTTTGGAGTACTGTTGTCCTGGCCAGAGCTGCCTGCCAGGTGTGGCAGGGTAGGAGCCGCTCTGGAGGGATGCTTGCTGAGATGGGTGGGTGGGCTGGTTGTGGGGAGGGGGGTCTGCAGGAGAATGCCAGGGCAGAGCATGGAAGGTAGATGGAGAGTGTTAGCACTGGCTCCCACAAGCCTTGGCTAGCTAGGCTGGGAAAAAGAAGAGAGAGGGTGCCCACCAGCACTGGTGTGGGGTGTAAACTCTTCACTCCTCAGAGAGGAGCTCTGGATTTTGAGTTCCTTCCTAACTGGGGGCTCACTGTGCCAGGGGGTGGGATTTATGGCAAGACTGTGTCCCAGCCTCTCCTACCCACTTCGATTTTTTTTCCTTGTTTGCCTAATGTGTCGGAGTTGCTTATTCAGGTTTTAAAGGTTTTTTCAGAGCAATTGTTCCATATGTAGCTGTAGACTTGGTGTGTCCGTGGGACATGCCATTTTGAATCGGGAGCTGTAATTTCTTGTTTAGGTATTTGTAGTTGCCCCCTGCAACTGATCAGGCTGAGAGTTCCTTATGGGTCTCAAGACCCCTAGCACGTGGGACCAGTGCCTGGTATTCAGTAAATGTCTGTTGAATGGAGGTATGGATAATTTGTGCCCCAGCTACTAGCAACAATAGTTTGAGCAAAATGTAGTTGAGGTTTTTTTATTTGCCGCCACCATTTTTATAAAGGTTTTATGAGATATAATTCACATATAAAATTCACCCACCTAAAGTATACAATTCAGTGGCTTTCCGTATATTCACAAATTTGTACAATTTAGAAGTATCTAATTTTAGAACATTTCATCACCTCCAGAAGAAATCCATACTTATTAGGATTCACTCCACATTTCCTCCTCCTCCCACCATAAATGTTTAAATCTAGTTCTGATGAAGAAAACAAAGATGCCCCATTCTGAAAAGGGTCATGTGTTAAGTGAAGCTTTAGATTAGGATCTTTTGAAGTAAAAAGTAGATATATCCCAAAGCCTCTTTGGCTTCTAAGCTTTTCAGGGGTATAGACTATCTCCCTCCATTATCTAGCATAGCACCTGGCCCATACTAGATGCTCAATAAATACCTGTGGAATTGAATGGTTGGCCACCTAAATTGTCTGTATATGGAACTCTATAAAAAAGACATAACACTGGTACTGAATTTATTAACTGACAATATTACAAGATAATGACCAAAACAGTCTAATATTTACTTCCTATACCTTAGGCACATTCATTAACTTACTTATTTAAGCTCTCAGGAGGATACTGTTACTATTTCCTATGAAGAGGATACTGTTCCCTGAGGTTAACAACCTCCCCCCCCCAATAAGTGGCAGAACCAAGACTAGAACCCAATTGTAGAGCCTGCATTCAGAGCCCTTATGCTCCTCACATCTCACACTTTAACAGGATATAAGCTCTGCAGCCCACCCTTAGATCTCCTCTCCTGCTTACCTGTCTCTCTGTCCTTTTCGCAAATGAAGTTATTGACGTCTTCACACTGGAAGTCATTCCACTGTCCAGCATAAATCAGCCCGGCACAGTCTTCTCCTGGCCCGTGGCCATGACCCCAGTTATCTGGCTGTCCAGCTTTCCAATTTCTTTTAATAAAACAGAAATTGAGTGTTATTTGCAAGTCCTGCAAAGTTTTCTTTACCCAAGAGTAGCAGAGAAATGTAAAAAACAAAACTGCAGCATGTCATTTGGCCTGGAATGAAAATGCACTGTTTAAAAAGCTGTTCTTTCTCTGATTGACTTCTTATTCAGAATAAAAAGCAGCTGTTTTGCAGAGTACTGTGTAATGCAGCATCTCCCTGCAGGCCTGTTATCTTTGCCACAATGAAATCAACTCACTGAGCTGCTTCATCACAATGCTGAGGGAGTAAATCCTTCTGGCAACACAGTTAGATGAGTAACTTTCCAGTGTTTACTAGAATGCTGACTTCTGGGCATGTGTGTAAATGTTTGTGTGTGAATATATATGCACTCGGAGGACACGATACACACACATACACACACTCTCTCACTCTCAGTGAGAACCCAGAGGGATCCTTGCACATTTTGATACCTTGCCTGTGACAAGTCAGAGCGTCAAGCAGAGAAAATGAGGGACTGCTGATACACGTTTATGAGAATTTACAATCACCAGCCCTGGGTTATGGTAGTCTGGCTAAGTTGTAGAGAGTTGATTGCTTTAGAAAGAAATAGTAATTTAATCTTACTGAAAATGACTCCTACATTTCCCTGCCTTTTTTTGGGAGGGAAATTCTCAAAAACAAGTTTTCTTCAGGATGAGTTCACTTGGGGCTTAACTTGGATGCCAGAGCTCAAAACACCACTTTGCCAGTTTGCTATTCTTGATTCTATTTCTATGCAATAAATTAGATGTGCTTCTAGGACTCAGAACGTGAAAGCTGAATTTTCTCTAAGAAGCAGGTTTTTGCATAAAAGCTTGTGGTTACTGCCTGAAAAGATAAGCTTGCCTCGCGGGGAGGGTCTGAAAAAACATGTGCAGCAGAAGGCTCTTCCCAAAAATGACTCATTACCCTGTCAGCCACAGCGTGTCCTAGGGTCACCAGAGGATACAGCCCCTATTGCCCTATATTTTTTGACAGGAGTATCAGTACGAGCAGAGGGCAGTGGGAAAGGACGGGTGAAATTCACAGTTAAAGGGTGAGGAGATGAGGTAGAATTGCCTCCCCCACTCTAAATATATGTTGGGATTTTTAAAAAATGAAAAGTGACCTCACTTAAATAAATCTAGTGACAGATAATTTAGATGACACCATCAACTGAAGAGGGTGAAAATGGGATGATACTTAGGAGGGAGTGTTAGAAATATTCATTCACACATTCACTCAACAGATATCCACAGAGCACCTACTATGTGCCAGGAATGATGGCACATGATGGCAACACAGCAGTGTGGAGAGAAGATGGAATTCCAGCCCTCACGGAACTTAACATAACAAGCAAGAAACAAGTGCATTAAAAATCTCAGACTGCCACGGTGACACCAGAGAGAAATGAGGTTGGAGGGGAAAACAGTTTACTTTCATGGCTGCCTTTCTGTGTGTATTTCCATCCACCTTGTAGGACGCCTTCGGCAATGTCAACAATGCCTGAGCAGTTGGATACTGCTGATGTACGTTTGGTTAATTTCTGCCAGCACTGCGAGGGGCTTCGATTCCAATTTTGTTTACAGAATTTGAGATCTGTGCTTCCTGAATGTATAATCATGGGACATTTGATAGTCTTTATCTCAGTTTACTGGGAAGTTGTATAAATAGGACTTTGGATAGAAGACCTGCTTAGTATTTTTCCCTTGCATTTTCTTCCATTTAAGTAGAGAAATGGAATTTAGAGACTAGACCAAAAGATAGCTGACTGATAAGAAAGGAGATAACCTTTATCACCATTCACCATTATTTTTCCAAGCCATTGGAATTCTTTGCATGTGGTGATCAAGGTTTTCCTGTGGGACAAGAACTAGGATGCAGTCCTGTGGCTGCGAGTGAGTGACTGAGGGGACGCTGGCATGGGTGGGCGGAGGAGGAGCCTGAAGCCAGGCTGCAGGGGGCACTTCGTCTTGCAGCCTAAGTACTCAGTCTCTTTGGAAAAGCCAAAATCACATGTGAGTGATTTGTAGCAAGTACCCTGAGTCTGCATGCTTGCAATACAACGGAACAGAACATATCAGATAAACAGAGTGTATATATTTTAGAGAAGAATTTCAGCTTAAATCATGCCTTAACTTCCTTTACAAGAAGGTTCTGGAAAGAAGATGGCTGAAGCCTGGGCCCCAAATCCCTGAATCCCATATTGTAATAGACGTATCACAGAAGTGGTTGGGTAGCAACACACATATGTACTTGGGCAGCATACTCAATCAGTACACGAGGGACCTGGGAAGCACTTGGACTCACTGCTCCAGTCAGCTGGAAACATACAAGCACATCAGCCAGTGGGTGTGAACCTCCCCACTGAGGATTTTGGTTTCTCCTAATGACAGCAGAGCATAAACTCTCAATCTTGGGAATCGCCCCTTCCAACCTCACGACTTAGTACTTTCTCATCAACCACAAGATTGACTGAGGCTTCATGGCCAAGCAACTTCTGCTGGTACAAGTCTGGCCTCAAAACAGGAAAATCTTCGTTGTGAGAAGTGTTACTTTGCTGTAGAATTTTCTCCCGATACCGGGGTCTGTATAGATTTCTCGCTGGTGGCTGAAGCCAGCACCACTCTGCTAGAAACATGAAGCATAGACCAGAGTGAGTTTTTAGTAAATTAGATGACTCTGAAGGTTCCCTTCTGGTGGCCATCATTCTGTGGCTCTCTAGTCTAAAAAATCCAACATGTAATATTATACAGAGTGCTCTGCATGGACAGAGAGGCAAACCAGTGCAGAGATTGGAGTGTTACTCATCACTTGACAGGATACTTCCACCAAATGATGTCCTGTGCAGGCGACCAAGAAGTGGACAAGAGGAACAGAGGAGCTTCAAGTGTGTTTTGGGAAACCCTCGGGAAGATGATCACATTTCTGCTGATCTAAGCTGGGCAACTGCAGGCAGGGTGGGCAGGAAAGGCCTCACAAGGCTGCCTTACAGTTGTGCTCTGAGCCGAGCCAGTGGGCAGAATCTACGTCCCACTTGGGACAGACTCCCCCCTCCTCCTGGGCAGCCTCCATGAACAGGGACGACTCTGCCAAACATACTTGCATCTATTCCATCAGGAGCAGAAGGCTCAGCTGTGATGTGCTCCTGGTTTCACCAATCCTCTCTTTCATTTGTCTGTTTTCTATGTCATTGCTTTCAGGTCATTATTATTTCCTTCCTTCTACTTGTTTTGGGATTAATTTGCTCCTCTTCTACCCATACAAGGTGGAAGCTGAGATCGTGGATTTTCAACTTAAAAACTTTTTTCCCCCCCAAACATAAGCACTTTAAAGGAGTCTAAACACTGTTTTAGCTGCATCCCACAAATTTTGATATGTTGTATTTTCCTTTTCTTTGAAACATTTGCAGATTTCCTTTCTGATTTCTTCTTTGATCCATGGGTTATTTAGATGTGTATCCTTTAATTTCCACATATTTGGCAATTTTGCAGATATCTTTTTGTTATTGATTTCTAATTTAATTTTGTTTTGGTCAAAGAACTATATATGCTATACTCTATATAATTTCAGTTCTTTTTAAATTCATTGAGACTTGTTTGATGGCCCAGCATATTATCTTGGTGAATGTACTGAATGTACTTGAAAAGAGTGTACTCATAGCAGTTGAGTGAAACAGTCCATAAACATCAATTAAGTCAAGTTAATTGATAGTGTTTACCATATTCCTACTGATTTTGCTACTTGTTTTGTCAACTACTGTGAGGAGAATGTTGAGCTCTCCCTGAAGCCCTGCCTCTCTGCTGTGTCCACATCTTAGGGTTGGTATGTCTGTCTTTCTGACTGTGACATGGTCTTGGAAATCAGACTTTTTTTTTTTTTTTTTTTTTTAACATGAGTAGGAGAACAACATGTCTCATGCATATTGCTGCCCCTACACTCTAGAAAAGATCCTCTGGGCCAGCACAGAGGCTGGCTCACAGTGGACCCTCCAGGATAATTCAGTGAATGTGGACACAGGGCTGTGGGCTACTGGATCCCAATCTCCAGTCCAGGGTCTGATGCTGGCCAGGAAAGAAGTTTTCACAGATCTGTGGTGAAATGAGAAAAAATAAAGACAACTGTGTGTGTGTGCAAGTGTGCGTGAGGGCGGGTGTGTTAGAGGAGAAGGGTAAAAGGACAGCTGGGAGACTTGACTGATGCTTCTACAGCCTGGACCAGGCACAGGGAGGTGCCAGAAGCACAGAGGAGGAGGGTGACGGTGAGTCTGGGCAGAGGGAGGAGTCTTTGGGGAGACATACTGGTGAGAGACCCCTAAGAGCCTGCAGCCCAGACCCCATCCCCAGGCCATGGTGGAGAATGTCCTTCTTCTTCACAACCCTGGTGTGGGATCTGAGTGAGATACTGTGTGTGGCATCTCAATCAGGACACGGTAAAACACCTCAGTGCCAGGGAGTATGATTCTGCAGTGACTGACTGGTGGGAAGACAGTTACGATTATGACCAGACAGTGATACCGATACCGGTACGAGTGGCTGACCTTTCTTGAGCACTTCCCATGGGCCACACACTGTCCTAAACGCTTTATCTACATAATCCCATTCTGTTTTCACCACACTGACGTGGGCCCTGCTGTAAGACTTGTTGCTAGACGAGGACATGAGATCTCGCGTGCTTGAGTAGCTGGCAGCTACGAAGGCCACGGCCAAGCCTGGAACCCAGACCTCACTGCGCTGGCTCCTTCTCTAGTTTGAGCAGTGTTTATTATTCTGTGTCAAGTTAAATTAGCCTTTCGTCGTTGAGGCCTCATAATACGTCTGCCTAATTTACTCTTGCCTTTAAAACTTGATCCTGCGTTCCTTTGGGTGGGCAACGAGAGGCACAGTGGTGCTGTGGTTAGGGTGCAGAAGCCGAGGCTGCTGTGGGGCTCCAGGGTGGCCGTGGCTGGGGACGGAGCTCCCGGGAAGGGGTCTGGTGAGCTTCTCCGGTCCCAGGCACTGACACGGGTGCTCTCCTCCCAAGTCACCCAGCTCTTGCTAGAGCCCAGGGAAGAGGAGAAAAGTGCCACTTTGGGGCAGCTGGTGAAGACTGTAGCGTTCCAGCTCAATCCCTCCTATGTGGGCCAGTCCAGTTTCTTCTTGGAGGAAGGCTTCCAGCTGAGTTTCTTAGTGAGTCTACCCTAGAACTTTTTTGCACTTAGGGCTGAGAAGAAAGTGGAGGCTCGCCTACCCTCAACTGCCTTAAAAAAAAAAAAAAAAAGATCCTGGCAATCTTGTCTAAGACAAGCTTTATCTTTGTCTTTTAGTAACTTCTGCCTTCCATCTCCACTGCCGACCCTCCCAACTGTTTTGAGTCTCCTGAGGAATATCTCTGCCATGCTGGGTGCTCTCCTCGGGCTGTCAGCCAACCCCCTGAGTGCCAGGGTATAGTAGAGCTTCCTCTCCCCACAGACAGGTGCAGAGGGAGCAGACAGGACATCTGTTGGCCCAGCAGGCAGATGGCCATTGGCCCTGGGGGCACCGTGAGGCTCAGCTTCGGAGCAGACCTAAAACCTGCCAATGTTCCATCTTGCTGTTTGGTCATTGTTTTGTAAAGAAATGGCCTTATTCTGGTTTCTGCCTATACCCTCTAATCTTGCTTGTCATGTGGAAGATCTGTCTACCTGTGCCCAGGCACACGCACACAGAAACATTTTTTTTTTAAGATTTATTTATTTTTTACAGGTGCCTGTGTAGCTCAGTCAGTTAAGCGTCTGCCTTCAGCTCAGCTCATGGTCCCAGGGTCTACGGATGGAGCCCTGCGGCGGGCTCCCCCCGCTCAGCGAGGAGTCTGCTTCTCCCTCTCTCCCTACTCCCCATGCTTTCTCTCTTTCAAAGAAATTAAAAAAAAAAATTTTTTTTTAGAGAGAGTGTGCACGAGTGTGTGTGGGGGGGTGGGCAGAGGGAGAAAGAGAATCTCAAGCAGACTCTCCGCTGAGTGCAAAGCCAGACTTGGGGCTTGATCTCACCACCCTGAGATCATGACCTGAGCTGAAATCTCAAGAGTCGGATGCTTAACTGACCGAGCCAACCAGGTGCCCCCACAGAAACATTTTAAAAACTCTCATGGGCTTCTCCACCACCTCTGGCCCTTGCTTCCCCTCCTTGACTGCTACAGGCCCTGCCTCAATACCCCCGACACTGTCTTAGCCCTGAAACCCCTCACTGTCTCCTCCCCGGGTGCCATGATCATGGCTGTCTCCATACCGTGACAGCCTCATGCCTGCTTGAGCCTCTGCAGGGTCTGCCTTCTCTTCTCCAGCAAAGGGAAGGCTGGTTATTCAGAGGTGAGTTTTCATAAATTCTCCTCCATGTGGTGCAGTTTGTTGCATATTTTCACATTCATTAGAGGCAAAGTAGGAGTTGGAAGAAGTGAAATTCAAATTGGTACAATTCAGCCCATCTTCTGACCCTGGGGTAGTATTAAGGAAGGAGTTGACAAGACAGCCCCAGGGGTTGAATGAGGGGCCCGGAAGTCTCCATGAGCCTGGGAGCCTGAGCAGGTATTGTAAAGGGTTTCCATTCTTTGTTGCTGCCTTTATAGAACTCAGGTCACACCAGACTTACAAGGACTTTTCAAACACTTAGGGGATGATGATATCCTCCCCACACCACACCTTTGTTCCTGGTGCACCTGTTATTAACTTGTAGTTCCTAATCACACCCTGGCCAGAAGCCTAGCTGGGGTCAGGGCCACTGAGGTGTTATCTTGAAGGGAGCTCCTGGCTCTCGAACAGGGGCGAGCTCTCATCGTGCCTGAAGTAGTCTTATCTTGCACAGCAGCGTTTAAAGAGAACACCTCACCTCAAGTACCATACTGTCAGATGTTATGAGTCTCTGATTTTTTTTTCCATAGAAATGAAAAAAATTCACACCATGAAAAGAAAAAAAAACCAACCCTAGTTTATAGCATATTGATTCTCAACCACACATGGAAATACACAACTAGTAGCAGAAACCTCAATGTGAGGGGTATCTAGGACACAGGGTGGTTAAAGAAGAGATTGCAAGGGGTCAGGCAAGGGGTGAAAAACAGAACAGCCTGGAAGGTTCTGAACACTCACTTATACTCTGGAGACGTCCCGTCCAGCCACTTCCATTCATTTTCATGCTCTGCATCTGTGAGGCCGATCCAGTGGCTATCTCTCCCTACCATTTGCTTCTTTATCCATTGCTGAAAGATAAATCCGTGACAGTGTGGTATTACTTGGGGGGGGGGGGGAGACAGATATCTAGAGGAATTCCCCCTTCCCCTGAAACATATGGGGGGAAAGAAAAGACATTTAAAAGAGAATGTGTGTTAGAGTATGTACATGCTTCTGCTCTTTTTTTTACTGCACCTGTTTTGTTTTGCAGTGTTTTGGGGCTTTGACACGTTTTCCTTCTATAAGTTTGTAAGTGATATTTAAGGGATGCTCTTCCTCTTCTAGGCCACCCAGACAACTTAATGAATTCCACCAGGCTCCATCCCTTTCTGTCACCCGTCGCCCCAGTGTTCTGGTAATACTGACAGCCTGGGCATCATCGAGCTCTTCCTCTGGCCAGCTCCCATGTCCAACGTGCCACAAGCAACCTGTCTGTAAGCCTTCAGCAACTACGGTAGTTAAGTGGCTGAGCTGAGACTGGACCCAAGTCTACCGATTCTAAAGCCCGAGCACCTGCACCTGGCCATCCCCAGTCAGTTACTGCAGGAAACCTCTGTTTCCAGGGCTGCATCTGCTGAAGATACTTAGGGAAAAGGAAGGAGGTTTCTGGAACCGTGTGGCACCAAAGAGCACTAGCATTATTGCTAGAGGGACCTCCGTTTCAGTCTCAGCTCTGCATCTACTTGTCATCCTATGAATAAAGCCATGAAACCTTGTGGGGCCTCAGTTTTCTTATCTGTAAACGGGGGATAATAATACCCATGGGTTCTGGGGTTGCTGTGAGGGGTAAAGGAGAAAGAAGTGCCTCATACAGTGCCTGGCCCATAGGAGGGGCCTAGGGAGTGGTCACCAGTGTGATCATGTGTGAGCTCTGCCCCGTGGTCTTTTCCACTGCTGAGGCCACCCATCCCTGGCACCCACCCCTACAGTGCTCATGCCCCTTGGCTTCTCTCTCCACACGTGTTTGGTGCCAGCCAGCAGACTTCTCTTCCACATTACAGCTCTTTCGACAGCCACCGGGAGGAGCCACCCATCTCCAGGCTTAATAAAGCAGTATCTTCCAGCTGGAAGCAAGAGGACATAATTCCCGTGCCATGAATGCTTCTTGTCACTGGATAAGGCCCAAATCTCCATAATGCGGCCTTCTGTGTTTATGTGACTTATGGATTTTTGATATCTTTGAATCCCCAGTTAAGCATGCAATTTCCAGATGTAAACGATCCCTAAATTATAGTTTTTCTCCAAGCATGCCGCAAACATACCTGTTCCTCTCTTGTGTTTATGAAAACGAGATGTGAAGACTTGTCTTCACAGAAGAGTTTCGCATCCTCAAAAATTTCTTTCTCAACAGAAAAATAGTAGCATTTATCCATGAAGTTCTTCCAATGAGGTGGGCAGCCTAGGAATGCAAACGTTTAAAATATTAATTAAGAAAACTAACACACACACAAAGCACTACGCCTTTCTTCAGTTATGTTTACGAGGCCATGGCTTTGGCCTTGCTTCTCTCCAAGGCCAGGAGCAGTTCCTGCGTCCGTGTGTGAGCCCACAAGTGGCTGAGACAGCCACGCTGGAAGCAAAGACTAGTTGGGGGAGGGGGGCGCGACAAGCTGCAGAGCATACAGTAGTTAAAACTACAGAGCCTGGAAAATTATTGACGCTGGGTCTTAGTTCCTCTGCATCTGGATTAGTCTTTACAATGACAGAAATAACAGGAACAACAACAAAAGGCTGAGCAGACACAGATGTGCCACATCAGTCTGGAGTCATATGGAACCTATCAATAAATAGATGGGAGAACCCAGAACCCAAACTGGGCTTGTGGAAAAATGAAGATGACGAGAGTTGTGTTTAAGGAAATCGAGTGGAACTGGGTGTGATTCAAAGGAGAGAAAAAACAGGCTTGGTTGCTAACCAGACCTTGAGGGTTTTGCCAAATTATCAAAATTTAGGAATCGAATTTCATAATTATAAAAAAGCCAGAAGCACCAGAACACCCTCTCAAAACTGTGCAATCTGGGCTTTAGTAACAGAAAGTTCCATCTACACGGTTACTAAGGGCATCTATCCCCAAGGTAAAGGGCATAAAATGAGAACAAGATTGGCTGGGGGCAGCCGGCCTCAGACCTGCATGAAGGAAATGTCTGGGGATGCATTTGTCCCCGAGAGCCTGACTCTGCTACATAAATGCGTGTGAGGGATGGTGCTGAGAGAGAAACACATGTGCCTGAGGGATGCCGCCTGGCTCAGAGGCCTGTGAGAGCATCAGGGGCCATGTGCCTGCCCACACGGTGCCTTCAAAGCCAAGTAAAGCGGGATGTGGGGGCACATGGGGCTGCATCCTGCAGGCCGGCCACAAGCGCACACGGCGCCCCTGACCCCGGGTGTGAGGGAAGGCTCAGACTTACCATTGGCTTCGGGTGCGGAGGTTGGCTCGTTCTGCAGGGCTAGGGGCATCGCTGCCCCTGATGGGCCTGGGGGGCCGGGGGGGCCCTTTGGGCCTGGCATGCCTGGCACCCCAGGCAAGCCTGGCAGCCCCCGTGGTCCAGGCACCCCTGGCTCTCCCACGGTGCCCTGCAGTCCCTGGAAGCCAGGAGGGCCCTGAGGGCCAGGGAGTCCGTCCTTGCCTGGTGGGCCGGGGGGGCCTGGGTCTCCACTGGGGCCCTGAGGGCCGGGCTTCCCGGGGGATCCACGGGAGCCCTTGGGGCCCTGCAAGCCTTTGGAGCCTTTGCTGCCACGCTCTCCAGGGGGGCCAATGGGCCCAATTGGGCCCCTCTCACCGGCGGGGCCAGGTGGACCAGGCTCCCCCTTCTCTCCTTTCTGTCCTTTGTTGCCAGTGGGACCAGGCGGTCCCTGTTGTCCTCTGTCACCTTTTGGACCCCTGGGGCCAGGAGGACCTAAAATATAAAAAAATATAAATGGCATGAACATGAAATCCATAGTGAGTGGTAGTGAAGAATTTATCTTCTTATAAACTCTCCAACTAAAAAAATCTAGACGTCCAAAATATATACATTAAGGAGTGCTGCTTGTTTCACCATACTATTGCTGAGGGTATTTTTTTTTTTTTTTCTTTTTTAATGAGAGACAGAGAGCAAGAGAAGGAAGAGGGTCAGAGGGAGAAGCAGACCCCCCGCTGAGCAGGGAGCGCGATGTGGGACTCGATCCCGGGACTCCAGGATCATGACCTGAGCCGAAGGCAGTCGCTTAACCGACTGAGCCACCCAGGCGCCCGAGGGTATTTTTTTTTTAAAACAAAGGTTTCTTTACTAAGCTCACCCTTTCCGCTCCAAGCATTTAGAATATATCTTAATGGCATGCAGCCCTCTGGTATCTTGACGGATGTTTTCAGGGGAGGGACATCTTCACACAGTGACTCACACCATTAACTTGGGCTCCCTTAGTCGTCTGGGACTGTTCTGTCACCAGCAGAAAAGCCGTGCAGGCTGGGATGGCGAATTCCCTCCTACTGGTTTCCTTTTCTTTTCATTAGTTTAACAAATATTTATTAACAACCTGTTATATGCCGAGCACTGTGCAAGGTGCTGGGGGATAAAAAGTTGAATGAAAAAGGCCATCAAATGTTGAGAGGCACCTTCCTGCTCATTCCCTCACCACACCAAGGCCAGTCTCTTCTCTGTCACATCACCCCCGGCCCTCCTGTCTCCTCCACCGGCTGTGCTGTGGGGATGCAGCTGTCCTTGGGGCTGGGCCTCCCTCACCTGTAGACCAGCTCAGAGGGTCTTGGTGGGAAAGGGCTCGACGGGCTGGGCTGAGAAGAGTGTCCTCTTCCCCAGTTTGTTAGTCTAATAATGCAAACAGGGAAGGTGGGCTAGAGAAAAAGAACAGGTGACCATCGAACTGGGCAGGCTCTCGAGAAAAAAAGGACACCATTTTATTGCCAAAGGAAGAAGGCAAATATCTTTTCATCCCTTATCATCCTACAGAAGCTCACATAACCTGGGGTTGTTTTTTTCTGTAAGTTCTCAGGGGCAAAAGGGAACTGCACGCAAACATACCACAACCAGGATTTGTAGAGTGAATGAGTTTTCAAGGTACTTTCACATACGTTATATCACCTGACCTTCATCTATGACATTTTATTCCCAGAGCACATTTGAGGACATGTAGAGCCAGAGAGGCCAAGCTTCTTACTCAACACTAGCTCCTCAAGACAGAGACACCCAGGAGGATGAAATGTGGATAGTCACAGTCTAGTAGTGGTGGAGCTCGGACAGGAATTCTGGTCTTCTTACGTTGAAATGACTGTACCTAGGAGGACACTGTTCTCAAATACTCTACTCTCCAGAATTTCTGAGTTTCTGAAATCTCACTCTTCTACAGGAGTAAGTGTAAGAGATCCATACTCATTCTTTCCATAGAAGTGGAAAGCCTTTCAGGCTGGGTGGGCAGAAATGCTAGGGAGATGAAGGGTAGGTGGGCCTCCCACCCTGTGGTTTTTTTTGATCCCCTTGCCCCACTCCTTCCACACCAGCTGGTCAGGACAGAACAGTGAAGTAGGTCTTCCTGCCTCAGTAGGGGGATCTCTCTGCCCCACTCTCCTTTCTAGGCCTTGATGGGTGTCCTCTGTACATTCACACTATCCATGGCCCCAGTGAGCCCACCCATCTCTGTTCTCTCTTAGCGAGGACCTCAGCTCCGGACTCAGCTTTCCTTATGTAAGGCTACCCATGATATCGCCCTTGGATTTATCTAAGGCAGACCTTCTACTGAGCTATAAGAGAGTTTATGCTAATGGTTAGGACTAGTTTCAACATGTCCCTTTCTAGGGTTATCTGCTCCATAAGTGAGAGACTTGAGAAGACTTTGCAATGAAGAATTTTCTCTCTGAACCCAACTCACTGACTTCTGCCCCCCAGCTCCTGTTGGCTCTTCTCTGTCATCAGCTCTCCTGGTCCCTATGTCCATCTCATAGTCCGATAGTCCACTTTTTCTGGGTTGTCCTGCCAGCATCTGCAACCTGGCGTGTCCCAAACTGACCTTATCCTCGCTTTATTGATATGCCCTTCACCACATCATCACAACCATCTCTTCCTTCCGTCACTCATCATGACCCAGTGTAGGGGTTAACTTCTTAACTGCTCTTCCTACCTTTGATTCCTCTCCATTCACCCCCTCTGCATCTTTCCTACATTTGTCTTCCTTACCCATAACTCTGATCTCTACCTGCTCTAGAATATTCAGCCCCCACTACTTGGTCATCTGGCATTAAATCAAGACTCTCATGACCTGGCCTAACATGTGTTTATTCCATCCTCTGCACTTCTGCATCTCTTCTCTTAGACTTTCCTCTGCCCATATCCATCTGGAAAATTCCGGTCCACCTACCATGTAATTCTCCCAGGTGGAAGTTTTTCCTCTTTCTCTCATCTTTTAGTACTTGTTTGTTCTTTGAGGGCACTTTCCCAACTCGCAGCTAGCAGTGTCTGGTTACATAGTCATTATTCAGACAGTGTTTATCAAATCAATGTGTGTTGCAGATCCAAAGACCTAGAGCACTGATGCCAACATTTTAGGCCCCAGGAGAGACCAGAAGGGAGAGATTTCTGGGGAACAGTGGCCTGATTCTTATCCCTCACCTCATTCTAAGAAGTACAGCTCCACTCAATCTACGTTATCAGGATGACCCTGGCTATGGAATATGATCCTGGGGAGACTGGTCTTTCTCAACTCTACTCCCATTTAAGAATCGACCCAGTGGGGTAGACGAACCATGAGAGACGACGGACTCTGAAAAACAAACAGGGTTCTAGAGGGGAGGGGGGTGGGAGGATGGGTTAGCCTGGTGGTGGGTATTGAGGAGGGCACATTCTGCATGGAGCACTGGGTGTTATGCACAAACAATGAATCATGGAACACTTCATCTAAAACTAATGATGTAATGTATGGGGATTAACATAAGAATAAAAAAAAAAAAGAATCGACCCAGTGGTCTCTGCATCTGCAATCTGAGGATTGGTTTTTTTTCTTTTTTAAACCGAGGAGGCTCATTAAGTGTATTAGTAAAGATAGGGAAGGTAGATTTTCACTGCCAAATCTATCTTCTGTAAAGAAGTATCTTAGTTCATTTGCGTAGTTGAGAAACAGTGTCCTGGAGGTTAACAGTGGGAAGGTAGCATATGCATTCGTCCATAAGGGAGGTATCATTATGGAAGGTTCTAGTGGAACAATACTGACAACAGGCCCAAACAACCACAACAAATACAGTAATAGCAAAAATAAAAGTGGCTTTTTTCCTCACCTATTTCTGTTTTATGTTCTACGGTTAGCCTTATGAAATCCACAAAATTAAGAAGGTCTGTTGGGAAATTCAAGTGCTTTAGAGATTCTTTGTCCGTATTCTCTTTATGGGTTTTGCCAACAATCAGTGTTTCTCATTTGCTCACAACTGGGTTTGGTACTATACTTGCAGGTGATGGGAAAGGAGTTTACCTGCACCCATGGAATAGAGAGTGTTCAGGGGTTTGTCTTCCTGATGTGACAGACCGATGTGACAGGGAGTTCTGTTCCTCCCAGAACACCTTCCTCTGGTTTCTGACAGAACTCCAAAGACACACTCTCTTCCTCTCCTGATATGAATCCAAGACCTCCCTCACCTAGGATGACAGCTTTTCATTAATCTTATTTCTTTCTGGGGCTGGGTAGTTGATGGTGTTCAGCTATTTCCCTCTGAACTGCTTCTCAAATGTCCCCACTCACTCCACACAAAAGTTGTGGCTTATTTTAAGAATGGCACCAAACATGGATTCCACAGACAGTGCAAAATATCAGCAGATGCTAACTTCCAGATCTTGGGGAGGAAAGGAAAAGACGTCAAAAGAAGATAGACTTTTTGCCTTTGATAAAGGTTGAAAATCTTACTTGTGATGCATTTCCCAGCTGGATGAGCATAAAAACTGATTTTTTTTACACAAAGCATTACATTGACCACAAATAAGTTATCTGACTCTTAATAAGTTTGAATACTCATGACTGTGGATAAACTCCCAGCAAGCACAGTGTTACTGATTTCTTCATCCACAGCTGTCCCAGCCTTGGGAAAACCGTCACAGTGCTAGACCAGGAAGCTGGCCTTCCAATGTTGGGCTAAATAGAAATGTACTCTGTGGGTCGCCACCCCTAGTGCCTTAAAACCAAAAGACTGAGATAAATAACACGAGAGTATTTATAAGCGTGTGTAGTAACAACTTGTCCTCCGAGCTGAGAATATGCTGATGCTACCACGTGGAGGCACGTGGGACGCCCGCTCAGAAGCAAATTTGAGAGTTGCTTTCAAGGCCAAGCGAGTGGCCCCCTCGCTCCAGATTCTGAAACGCCAGGATACCCACCACGGCACTGGTAAAGCCATCACAAGCTCCCGAAACATCTGACTGTGACGTAGACCAGGCCTGGGAGCAGCCCGGGTTTCACTGCCAGCAAAGCCTCCTCCCCGTGTTCCCCACCCTCCAGAGTGGGGAAACTTAAACACCTGAATCCTCCAAATAAGCAGTTTAAAGAGGACAGATGATTTTACATCACTGTGCTGTTTCTGCTTTGGACACCAGACTGCGGGCCTTGGGGAGGGCCCAGCCCTGTGTCCTACCCCTGAGATAAAGTTTCCAATTTGTTTGCCAACAAGACGGAAAGTAGAGAAACCACTTGAATTCTTACTGCCATCCAAAATTTTGGAGACTTGCTTTTAGAACCTCTAGTGGTAAGGATGGAAGACAGAGAAAACTAGTAATATAATCAGAGACCTTTTTGCTTCTCATTTAAAAATCTACTAAATTAATCAAACATTTGCCAAAATACCTACGTTATGAAAGAGTCCATTCTGTTTCACTGAGGTACTTTCAAAGCACTTGTTTCACTGAGGAAATTTAAAAGATATTATTTGGCAATCATTCTGAGAAATAATTTAATTCTTAACCTCATGTTTAAGACAGCCTTCTGGAATGCCACGGAGGCTCCTTCTCCACAAATATACCCTTGTCCACAGGGTATATTTAAACCACCATTTCTCACCAACTGGCCACAGTCTGCTTCTGTGCCTTCCAGTGGCCGCTCTGATGGGTCCTCAACAGGCGGTCTTGTTTGAGGAAGCGTGGCAAGAGTGGGTGGGGTGGGCACTGAGAGAAACTGAGGCCTCCTGCCTGACGCTTTCCACCTTCCTATGTGTCTGTCAAGATCCAGCTCAAATGTCAATCTCTTACTGAAACCTCTACCAATTGCTCTCCTGAAAATAAACTCTCCCACATTTCAACCTCCCAAACATGCCATCTGTTCTGTGTCATCATGTCACACGGCAGCAGGGTGTCATGTGGAAGCGTGAGTTTGGGAACTAGAAAGATCCAAGGTTAGCACTGACATTTACTAGCTCCTTGACCTGGGATAAGTTCCTTAGGCTCTCTGTGCCACGGTTCCCAGCCCTGCAGATGGGGACTGCTGGTAATTCCCGCTCTAGAGAGCTGTAACGAAAGCAGACAAGTGAACCGAGTGCTCAGCAGCACGCCTGGCACTCTGCAGACACCGGACTGAAAAGGGAGTTGAAGCTAGCTGTCGGCAGCCCCCGAGTCTCATTCCTCTCCAGGGCTGGGCCCCAGGCCACCGGCAGTAAGGACTTTGAGACCCAAATCGATGTTGACCCCCTCCCTATGATTTCATTCCTTGGGCACACGCACCTGTTGTTTTCCACTCGATGTAGTGGCTGAGGCTGCAGCAGGGGGGACATCTTGAGGAGGCGCTGAACTTACACGTGGGTGGGCATATTAGCCAACCACCCGCTAGGCACTGCACCAAGGGCTTTATTTACATTAGCCCATTAAGTTCTCATCACTCTAAAAGGTAGACACAGATGAGGATGAGGAACTTGGCGTCTGTGTCTGGGTCTGTCCCATTCCCGAGCTCTTGTTCTCACCCCCTCAATCTGATGCCTCTCTCAGAAGAGCATAGGAAGAGGAAACCCCCACCTGGGCTAGGAGGGGGCAACTTAACATTCTCTGCAGCTTGCAGAGAAAAGCTCAGGGTGTGATGTGAACTTCCTACCCAAGAGTGCATTAGGACGTATGAAGTCATACGTCATACGTTTTGTTACAAATATGTACATTATTTGTAACAAAAAAAGGGCTTTCTTAATAAGGTTGTTTTTTGGGTTTTTTTGGTTTACGGATACAGAGATAACTGTTGCTGGGATTCAACATGGGTTTAACGTCTATTTCCACATTATCACCTTAGCTTAGTGCAAGCAGTCAACCTCAGCTTCTACTTCGCAAGAGGCCCGTGTCTCCTGTGACTGAGCCGTCCCGTAGGCATGAGGGCTCACAAAGTGTGAGTCAAAAGGATTTCCCAGGAAGCATCAGAGCATTCTGAACCTTGCAGGGACAAGGCCAACATAATTCAAAGTGAATCCAATCCTGCTCCATCCTGCTTTATCCCATCTCTCCCTCATCGTCAGGGAAGAGATCTGCCTGGAGGGATCAAGGAAAGAGAGCAGAGAAGTGCACTGGGAAACGGAGCTCTGCCCCCAGTCTCTTGTTCCCTGGGAACACCTCTGGGCATTCCTGCTCTGGAGGAAGTTGAAGAGATGGAACAGAAAGGGGGCAGCTTGGTTGGCTTGAGACACTTCCGAGGTCAACTCACAAGAAGCGCAGGTAAGGAAAAGACCAAGGATAAAAGTATTACAGGAAGGCAAACGAGAAAAGGAAAATATCATTCAGAAGCCAGGATCTCCGGTGTTTTAGAAACACCGAGTCAGAAACCTCCTCTTAATAGACATGTTTCCCTTAATATGTCTAAACAGGCCTCTCTTCCTGCACCTCCCCTGTCTGTCCATCCACCTACTTGCTCAAGCTAAAAATCGAGGAGACATCCTGTTCCTCTCTTTCCCTCACCCTCCACTACGGATCCACCCATCAGCCTTGTCCAGCCACGCACACTGGCCCCTGACCGTGTGCTCTATTTCTGTCCACACATCTCCACCAGCACCCCTACAACATGCAGTGCCTTGGCAGCTCCTCTGGGCTAAGAGCATGTTGGGGAGGAAACCCCAGGGTCCTGCGCACCAAATGGGGTCAAGAACAGGCTGATGTGAGCTCTGAATACTCACAGCCCCTTGTACCCGTAGATTCTTCCCCTCAGTGGAGCATGGCCAGACGAAGCCAGTCAGGGCCCTGATGGCCAGGGAAGGACAAGGCTGCCCTTGGGTCTGCCTACAACACCCCTCCTGACTGAGGAGACCCATTTCTCTCACCTCCAAGTCGCCCATAACTGGCCCATAACCCTGCAGTAGACCCCTGTCACCCTGCTTGCTCCCCCATAATCTATCCTTTTCCCACCCCACTCCCCTCCCTGCACCCAGAATGACCTTTTAAAAATATAAATCAGATCATGTCACCACCATGCCTAAAACCTCCCTGTCGCACTTAGAATGAAATCCCAGCTCCCTGCCCTCACAGACTACTTCAGGGGCACCTGAGGACCGGGAAGAGGGCCAGGTACTTTCAGCGAATATAGATGGGATTAGCAGCATGGGCTTTGGCATCAGACAGCCTGGGCTCAGATCCTGTTTAGCTACTTACTATCTCTGTGAATTTTTTTTTCTTTTATTTAAAGACTTTATTTTTATTTATTTGGCAGAGAGAGAGATAGCAAGAGTGGGAACACAAGCAGGGGAGTGGGAGAGGGAGAAGCAGGCTTCCCGCTGACCAGGGAGCCCGATGCGGGGCTCGATCCCAGGACTCTGGGATCATGACCTGAGCCGAAGGCAGACGCTTAACGACTGAGCCACCCAGGCGCCCCTATCTCTGTGAATTTGAGCAAGTTCCTTAAACACTTCTCCAAACCCTAGTTTCCTCATCTATAAACTGGTGATGATCTTATAAGTACCATCTTACCTGGGGTGTCTGGGTGGCTCAGTTGGTTAAGCGTCCGACTCTTGATTTTGGCTCAGGTCATGATCTTAGTGTTGTGAGATTGACTCCCGTGGTGGGCTCCATGCTGGGCATGGAGCCTGCTTGAGATTCTCTCTCTCCCTCTGCCTCTCTCCAACCCCCTCCCTACCCCTGGCTCACACACACTCTCTAAAAAAATAAAGAAAGAAAATAAATAAGTACCTGTCCTACAGAGTTTGTATCAAGCACTCTGTGCATTCACACTCAATATTAGTGGATAAAAATAATCACAATAATGGAAACATTAACTAATTTAAAGCTAGGGTCTGAATCTTCAGCTATAAGCTTTTCATACACTTCCTTAGCTGCCAAGCCACACTGTCTACACACTAAATATGTTAGAAGTTTACTTGTAGAAGGCAAGCTAGCAATTGAATGGAATAATAAAACTATAAAACTTATAGCTAGAAAATATCCAGAGTACCACAACATGATTCTCTAAGGTTTTACAGTGCCAAGAGAAATTTAGAAAGCTCTTATTTTATGTTGTTGCACAACTACTGAGATCTGCTCTCATTTTGAATTTAAGTTGAGAAAGAATAGGAAAAAACTAAAGCAATCACTGAAGAACTTTCTGATCATCTGAAAGCCTGCTCCTTATTCAGAGTATGACTCATACCCACAATGTCCCTGACTTGCAATTGCCCATCTCCTCTGGAGTTGGGACACCCATACTGCTCAGGAAAGCCATTATATTTACAGGCAACGCCAATTTTTAAAAGGAACATCACATAAAACCAAAATTCGTTTTCTATTCATGAATACCCACTAGCCCGTGTTTCACCCTCAGATGTCATGCAAAATTTCTTCCACATGATAGTCTTTAAATAGCTGTAGACAACTGCCTTGTTCTCCACTAAGCAGTCTCTCCTACCGGTTAAAGTTCCTGGGTCCTTCAATCCTTCCTCAAGCACGTCTGGACTCCATAATCCTGGGCATATTTTTCTGAGCATGCTGGTCTGTGAATGTCCCTCTTGAAAGGGGCCCCTCAAAGTACACACTATCCTCCAGGAGTAGTCTTGCCATAACGAACAGAGTAAGATATCACCTCCTTCATTTTGGACATTGTATTTTCATTGATATAATCAAAGATCACATTAGATTCACTGGCAGACACAGTGACTTGCTTACAGTCAACTAAAACCACCATGTTTCTCATACACATGTTCTCGCATCAACCTCTGTCTGTTTGGTCTTTTCCAACCACAACCAGGATTTTACATGTATTCCCTATCTCCTTCATTTTGTTGGCATCTCTTTACTCTTCTAGCCTCTCCAGGTCATTTTGGATTATGGTTCTAGCATCCATGGTCTAGTATATATAGTTTCATGTCACACAAGTACTGGATTATCAGGTCATCCATATCCTCATGCTAGTCACTGACAAAGCTGTTGAATGGGGCTCTGCCATCTGCCATCCAGACCTGCTGCCGGCCCCACAGGGGCTCACTGAACTATCATTCTTTATACACATTCTGTGGAAGACACACCCTCGGGTCACCCCCAATGACTCATGCCCTTGTGTCATCCCTTCCCTGTGAGCGTGCAACCTGTGACTTGCTTCTAGCCAACAGAACATGGCAAAGGTGATGGCATGTCACTCCCCTTGACTTACATTAGATGAGATTACATTACTTAATACTGTCTCAGCATACTGGAACGAGAGACTCCCTTGCCAGCTTTGAAGAAGCTGCGGTGTTGTCAGATGGTCACATGGCAAGGGTCTACAGGAGGCCTCTAGGCCAGTACCGCTCCTTCCCCCCAAAAGACCCCAGCAAGCTCAATCTCACATTTGCAAGGACATGAATTCTGTGAAGCACCTGAGGGAGCATAGAAATGGAATTTCCCCAGTCAACCTCTGATGAAACCTCAGCCCCTCACTGGCATGGTACCCTGGTTAGGCCCTGAGCAGAGGCTGCAAGCCTTGCCCAGACACCTGATCCACAGATACTCTGAGATAAGAAATGGGTGTTGTTCTAAGCTGCTGAGTTTGTAATTTGTTACATAGCATAGAAAACCAGTATCACCAATAAATCCACCTAACTGTGCTGTAATCCAGCACCTATTTTCTCTGTCTTGTTCTTAACAGCGTCAGTAACAAATGCCTTGGTAAAACCCAGATACTCTATTTTCCATTCACTTAGTTTAATAATCGAATAACTCTGTTAATGTGCAGAAATAAGATTAGGTTCACCTGCCTTCTTAGGGAACTCATTCTGATAAATTGCTGCTTTCCTGAAAGCTCACAAATTATCCAAATATATCACAAAATATTGTTAAAAACAATCTCATTTCAGGCTTGAAGACAAATTCCCTATGCTACACAGTGTGTCTACACATCTATTTCCTCTTTTTGAAAATCAGGATTATTTTGCTTACAGGCAGTCTCCTGATACTCTAAAATTCTCTTGATTTTAAGTTACCTGAGGGCAAAGACCATCTGGGCTTCTTTGCATACCCCAGAGTGCTTAGCACAGCATCTTTCACATAGTACTTTCAACTTAAAAGCTGTAAAAATAGTTTATGACTGAAAAATACTATTAATATATGGTTGCCACAAATCTTCAGAAGGAGACTTAATTTGAGCCAAGGATTTTCAATTTACATGGATGCCCTGGATGAGAGTAAAACTCAGATTTTATATGCAAGTCACATTCTTTCTGTCCCCTGTGGCCTTACGGATATTGTGACGGCCAACCATCCATCTGCTCATGACACTTAGAAATAGGAATCCCTGTGACCTAAGCAAATTAATCTTGCTTTCAAAGGAGCCCAATTTATAATGACGTTGAAAGAGCTAGGCACTGAGAACGTCCAAATTCAGCAAATATTTAATGGACTGCCTTTGAGTGCTGTCTACAAATTCATAGTTAAAACGCTTTTCAAGATATGGAGCTTAATCTACCTTCCCCTTGAGTGTGGGTTGGACTTAATGACTTATTTTTAAAGAGCAGAATATGGTGGGAGTGATGGTATGTGACTTCTGAGGCTAGGTCATAAAAGGCATGTGGCTTTTTCTTGTGCTTTCTCTTGGATCACCGGCTCTGAAGTCAGCCAGCTGCCATACTGTGAGAACGCTCAAGCAATTTCACATTGTGAGGAATCAAGGTCTCTTGCCAACTGCGGCCTCCTGCCAAGAGCCATGTGAATGAGTCATCTTGGAAGCAGATCCTCAGCCCCAGTTAAGGTTTCAAGATGACTGCAGCCCTGGCCAATATTTTGACGCAACCTTACAAGAGATACTGAGCCAGAATCACCCAGCTAAGCCACTCCTGAATTCCCAATCCACAGAAACTGTGAGATAGCAAATGTTTACTGTTTTAAGTTGCCAACTTTTAGGGTAATTTGTTATAGAGTAGTCAATAACTAATACAAATAAATTCAGAATTTTCACTTACCTTGCAGTATTGTAAAGTTCTTGATAAGCTGACCATGCTTGGAGTCTACCAGCTTCATTTCTTCCATAATCACTGATAAGTTGGCTACTTCAGTGTCTAACCTTGACCTCATCATATCTTGTTGCATCCTAAGAGAAACAGAATCCAAACGGATGTTGGCCAGTGTGTTATTCAAGGAGGTCAGATCATCTGTGTGTTTGGCCAGTGTATCTGTGCACGTGGTCCTGACTTCATTCAGATTGCTGGTCAGCATCCGCAGGTAGTGGGCAGTGTAACTGATGTTGCTAATGATGTTCACAATATCCGTCTCAAAGAGCTGGAAGCGTTCCTCCAACTGGCTGAACTTGATGGCCGTTCTATTCTCCACATCCTTGTGTACATCCTGCAGGTCTTTCAGGTTCTGCTCATTGGCTTGTGAGGCTGTGGTGATGTTGTCCATCTGACCTGTGAATGAATTGAGCTGGCTGTTCATATCCTCCAGGGTGTCATTGTTAGCTTTGGCCAAGGCAGAGTTATTGGCAGCCAGCGTCTGTAAGCTCTGCACTTTCTCCTTCAGCCAATCAGTGTCCTTCTTGGCTTGAAGGAAAACCTGCTGCAGATTTTGGAAGTCATTCTTGATTCGCTGGATAGCCTGGCTCGTGTCATCCACAGACCGCTGCAGATTAGTGATGAGGTTCCTCTGCTGCACCTGGGTCAGGTTCAGGTTGTTGAGGTTCATAATGACCACATTATGAGAGTACATTTGGCTCTGCAGGTTGCCCTGCAGCACGCTGGTGTCTTGTTGCAGATTGGTGACATAGCCATTATACGCCTGGAGGGTCTTGTTTACGGTGGTGATGAGGAAAGAGTTATTCTCCAAAGTTTCTTTCAGTTGACTTTGCCTGTCCACCAGTGCATCCCCACTTGCCTGTAACTTCTCCAGAGTATCTTTGTTCTTGCTGGTTTTCTCTGTAATCTCACGAAGCTGCTGACGAAGATCCAGTATGTCTGATCTGAAGGTAGAGAGTTCTGAGTTGGTGCTCATGGCTTTCTTCCCAGTTTGGTCCCCTGGAATAAGACATATTTATTACTTAGGTTGGTGGTATGGAGCAATGATCAGGTGAGGTCAAAGATCCCGAAGAGAGTTAACTGGTATGCACTGTTATTTCAGAGATAAAATTTGTGGTATATGCAGAGTGCTCTGCATTAGTAAAACCCACATACCTATTAAAACTGGGTCCTGGGAAATTGGGAGGGGTGCTAACTTTGTAAGCACTTTTCTCAAAGAAGGAGGGGGATTTTGCCAGATTCTAGAGCACTGGGCAGGGTGTCAAGAAGGAAATAACCTACTGTTTATTAAATTCACCATTAATTCTTCCCCAAAAAAACAAAAACAAAAATCAAAGGATAGAAATAATTTTTTAAAATTGATTTCTATAACTCTTCTATGCAGTCTAGAATATTTCAAATAGGAATTTACTGAACATTTTATAAAAGAGCTTTTATTAAAGTGTATTTGTGGTCCTTTCTAATCAGGATTCGTCTTCAGATTTTAATTGACACAGAGTGGTTTTTTTGGGGAAGAATTCAGCTCCAAAATTGCTCCTTAACATTAAAATGTAGAAGTCGTTAAATTAAATCATGAGGAAAGACTCAACACACAACACAAAAATTTAACAACCTTCTGGGTGAATGTGAATTTATAGTAGTATCATTCTAAATAGCTGAGGTCATTTAACATAGAATTAGAGGATTTAGTTTAATGCACTGTTCATTCTTGTTGCAGATTACCTAATTTTTTCAGGTCGCTTTCCACTGCTGTCAGCTTGTCATCATAGGTTTGGCGAGATGTCTCCATGCCACCCGTAACATTGTCCATTTTTTCTACAACTAAGATTTGGGAATTAAGGATTAGTACACACACCTGCTCACATTTTATTTTTCAGTTTCGACAAAAAACCATTTCATTAGAGAATAAAGGAAACAGATTGAAACAAAAAGTATAAATGAAATCAAATATGGGGAAAAAGCCATTCTTTTAGAAAAATAACTTGTCACAAAACCCAGTGGTAGTTTATACTTGGTTGAGAATTGTATGTTCTCAACTGTTCTTAGGATTCTGTATTGCCTTGGATGTGTTAGATGTTGTTGGGAGCTCAGTTTTATTATATAAGCCCTCAATCTGTATTATTTTCCAAAGTAACTTTCATAGATGGAGGTATAACACTGTGATCATTTACAAAATTTTATCACTTATCAGGCTCCCTGCCATTCCTAGAAGGTGGTATGCACTTATTTGGAAGGAAAGTCCATAGTAAAGAACACCTAGCTTACTTCTATAAACAGTCTTTGTAGAAGGAAGGGAAAGAAAGTCAAGAGTGTTTGTCACTCTTTCATGAAGCCTGAAAAGTCTGCTTCTCCTTAGTGACAAGCGAATCTGCACTTTATCATTTCCCAAGAAGATGCCTACATGGGTTTCCAGACAATTATTCATGAAGAAGAATTTTTTTTTTAGCAGCATTTTTTTGATTGTACCTGAAAGGGAAAGAGTTAGTGATACAGTGTTAAATAAAAGCTCCTGTTCTTATTTGTTCTTGGAAGGCAGTAATTCTTTATGGTTGTGAATACAAGTTTCTTTCTAAAATACTGTGTAAGAGTATGTTTCTCTACATTTGTATCTTTGGGGTAAATACCCAGTAGTGCAATTGCTGGGTCGTATGGTAGCTCTATTTTCAACTTTTTGAGGAACCTCCATACTGTTTTCCAGAGTGGCTGCCCCAGCTTGCATTCCCATCAACAGTGTAGGAGGGTTCCCTTCTCCACATCCCCACCAACATCTGTCGTTTCCTGAATTGTTAATTTGCAACAATGTGGATAGAACTGGAGGGTATTATGCTGAGCGAAATAAGTCAATCAAGAGAAAGACATGTATCATATGATCTCACTGATATTAGGAATTCTTAATCTCAGGAAACAAACTGAGGGTTGCTGGAGTGGTGGGGGGTGGGAGGCATGGGGTGGCTGGGTGATAGACATTGGCAACGGTATGTGCTATGGTGAGCGCTGTGAAATGTGTAAGACTGTTGAATCACAGACCTGTACCTCTGAAACAAATAATACATTATATGTAAAAAAAAAAAAAAAAAAAAAAAAAAAAAA